>NW_017671025.1:129650-378917 GCF_001879085.1 Nicotiana attenuata
CCCCCCCCCCCCCCCCCCCCCTTTTTTTTTTTTTTTGACAGCTAAAGTATTTCTATTCAGAGTTGAAGCAAACCGACGCTTAAAAAAATAAAAAGGAAAATATATATATAGAAGCAAACTGATGCTGTGGAAAATTAAACAAGTACAAATAGATGCATGCAACTGGATCCCCTCCCCTTGCAATCAACTAACTGTGCATGCATCAATCACTTCTGTACGAGGCAAATGTCTAATCAAGCATAAAAGTTGAAGTTCAACCAACTCACATCTATTCCAAAGACTTTGCTGACCCCATACATATAATCAAGGCTGTGTACAATTTCTCTGATCACAGTGTTTAGCCCTGGGCACAAACCACCACAAGTTACAATACAAGCACGAACATCATCCGAACTGAAGTACACCTGAGCAACAATGAAGCATGCTTCTCAGCGAGAAAAATTGCATTCATACTTCTACTGATTCATGGAAAAGAGAGAGTGAGACAGAGAAGGAGAATTGTATCCCCCCACCCCCACCCCACTAGAGGAAAGTACATACCTTCTGACGTGGACCAGCCCTGCGGAAATGCACCCCTCTTGGACTGTCCTTGTGAACGACAACCTGGACAGAGATTTGAACATTACTTCAAGGAAGAGGAGGAATCAGAAGAACTCTCTCTAATACAAGTTTCTCTGGTACCTAAATGGAAAGACAAGCTAGCATATTTCATGAAAGAAAACATAATACGCCCTATTAAGATTTCTTCGCTGACATATCATCTCGGAAACTACTGAAAAGACTAAAGAATTGAAAAGGAGTGCAAAGTAACCAGTAACCATTCTGAAGAGTCAGATCAGCATATTGTTTTTCTGTACCTTTCAGCTATTTCAGCTATATCATGGAGTCAATTCTCAAAATTTTAACATATACTTCGATTTTGTTCATCATTTAAGCATTCCATTTCAAAACTTAAACTCTGTTTCCTCAGATGTCACTTTGGCAAGGATGGAATAACAAAGTGTTCATACTTCAGACAGAACAGCTAGACAGGTCAAATTCAACAAAATATGGGATCTTCTGTTTTCCAAAACCAAGAACGATGTGAAATGGTTTTCTACTATAGCTTTCGAGATATTCCTAAGTACCTTCTTTGAATCATCTGAGATATCAGGATAGCAAAATTTAGAATCCTAAGACCAGCTTTCTCAAGATTCTATGTAGCTAAATGTAATTGGTCTTAGAATTTCAGTTGTACATTAAAATGAAGATGGGTGTAAAAGAGTTTCTTTGCAGAGAATTTTAGACCCATGGAACAAATTAAGAAGCAGGACTCACCTTTTGGGGGACAGTATCATCCATGTCAACAAAGTACTGCCTGAAACCACAATGAAAGTTCACAAGTTGTTATGGATGAAATGCACAAATAATGAACTGTAGAATAACTGCCGAGTAGCTTGAAGCATGACAAAAGAAATTTTTGATGATTAAACTCACTTCACAACTGAATATGCAGGATTGGACCGCAATGGGTTGTCATAAGTCTGGAATCAAGCAACAAGATGAAATAGAAGGTCAATTAGTAAATATCAGCATCCAGTAAACAGAATGCCGGCAGTATAAAATAGGTAATTTTATTGTAATAAAATAGGTACTATTTATAAGAGCCAAAATTGAACCGTTTATGTTCAACAGTACCTAAGAATAGTAAGTCAATAAGGCTACATGCCAGCATCCAAGACTGCTTAAAAAGATGACGAAATGGAGCAATTCTTTCCAAAAGCAAAATACAGACTGCATGAGCTTCTCCAACCATGCGATTGAATTGACAATAGGAAAGAAAACAAAGGAGAGTGATGGCAAGGATATGGTTTTTGTCTTAGGATTAGTTTATTGACCGAAGGAAGAACAAATAGAATAAAAGATAATTTCCTTTGAAGTGAACCAGATACTTGGCATTCCAACAAAACCTGGTCTAAGCACTTTTGTCCACAACAAAATTGCAGACATCTCGAAAACGTTCTGTAAATGAGTGCAGGTTCACACGTCTAACAATTGTCCACCAATAAACTTTTATCTTATTAAAAAAAACAATTGTCCACCAACAACTGACTACAATAAAGCAAACCCTAATGTATGTTAACTTGATGTCTCTTGTTTGTCGACACAAAATTAAAAATTTAGATAGCATCTACCAGCTGTGCTAAGCACCAAACTGCGGATGCCCCAAAAACATCTTTCTACATAAATGCCAGTTCAAACAACTATTCATCCACCAACAAGTCAGACTGTAGTGTGTGCCCTCATCAAGAAAGCTATGAACTCCTTCCTCTAGCAGACCACCTAAAACTTTCAGAGAACAGAACCAATATCTTAATTTGCATAAGCCTGTTTTGCCTTTTATCTTTTCGTACCAATGTTGTCACATAACAATAGAGCAGAAAATTCCCCTTTTCTTTTCATAAAAGGGCTTCTGATGTTATCTCCTAGGTTCGAAGTTCTAACATACTTCAGTCAATAGCCCCATTATCATTTCCCGCAGAGAAACTTATATAGTAAGATCCAGAAACTACTCATGCTCTGCCAACTGTGGGAGAACATGCGTACTTTATGGAACCATAAATTCTGTATACAAGTCCATGACGTTTATAAGTTATCAATAAATATCAAAACTGAATCGTCAATATTAGTGCACGGCATTAATTTTACCACAACATAGAACATACTCCCTAACTATTATTCAAGAGGGAAAGAAAAGGATGGAGTATACAATTTTTTCTTTTATTCCTTTAAAAAGAAAAAATGTTGGAGACGGTGGACGGATCAAGCTAGTCATGCTTTAGCTTCCATTTTCTTTACCGTTGTAACTGAGAAATCCGTTGCTCCCTTCAAAAAGTAAGGGGCGGAGGCAGAGTGTAACATAGTAGCTTTGGCTCAGACCTTGTATATTATGTGTTAAGAAATCCACCAAATATGTACAATAACAACAACAACAACAACAACAACAATTAAGCCTCAGTCCCAAACAAGTTGGGATCGGCTATATGCATCCTCACTGACTATGTTTCTCCATTTAAGCTCAACTCATGTCATCATCATATAAAAAAAATCAACTAAATATATAAAAATATTAAATTTTGAAGAGAGTTACTAGCACTTGGGTTGCTGTCCTAGAATCACGAACCCATAAAGCTCAAATCTTGGATTCAGCTATGCTAAAAGTAATGTCCCTTCACTCTGCCCTTCTCCGGTTAAATACCATACTCGCTCAACAGCTAACTCGTCAAGTGCGCTAACCACACATCCCGATACAAGCTGACCCAACACCACCATTATAAAAAATAAACTAAAGTTGGAGAGGGTGGATCGATCAGGTGAAGGAGAAACAGCATAACGGTGCCATAATTAACAAAAACAACCAATTGACATTACGAAATGAGAAAATCAAACGAATGGAGATTCAAATATACATCTAAATACATGCATATTCAAAATTATTATTATTTAGACAAAAAAAAAAGTGAAAGGAATTACAGGAAGATCAGGGATGTAATCAGTCAAGTGAGGAACATCTTCAAGCACATAACCATAATCCCCTTTCACCACCTTCATCTGGTAATTACTCTCTGTACCCATTTTCCGAAATATACAAAATAAATCCGAGTATTCTGAAAAGAGAGTAATAAGTTTATATGTTAGATTCAAGTCAACCTAAGAAAAAGGAGATTGGTTTTTGGGTTCATGTAAGAAGAAAGTGGAATATAAGGGAGAGTGAGTATAATAATAAAAGGAGGTTGACAGTACAGCACGTGAATTGGGGATTCCCCCTTCACCACGTAATAGTGAGTGCAAATGAAAAACCTGAAGAATGGGCCGATTGTTTTGGGAAGGCATGAAAACAGACGGCCTCGAGAGTGGTCGGCTGGCATTTATCATATCACTTCATGTTTTTTTATTTTGGGGTGTACTTAGTCCACCAAAAGTGTTAAAATTTAAATCATACACTCCAAAGTTTTAAATAATTGATTAGATTTTTTATTGATTGTATTTTCCATCTTTCATGATTAATCTTTGTGGATCTTTTAACTTGTGATGCTAAAGTAAAAACTTTTGACCTTAGACCTTGAATGGACTCATATTTATGAGTTTTCTTATGTATGACTATGGACTCGTAAAATATTAAACTAAAGAAAAATTGCTTGATGTTGTGCTTCATCACTCTACTGCTATGTTTTGAAGTGTTTGTAGCTATATTTGTAAAGTAACTGAAACTTAAAGAAAATTACTATTTTCTTCCTCTTTGGAATACGTTAGGTTTGTTAATCACCAAAGTGATCAAATCTTTAAGAATACTTAATTCCAAAATAACGATTGAATCTATACTCAATTACTCATAAATTGTGATGTTTATAAAAGACATAATTGTGATGTTTATAAAAGACATAATAGATATTCCTTTATGGGTAAGTTGAAGTTCTTGGTTATAAGATATTTATGAATTGCCTAAAGGTTGATTGTTTGTTCTTGTACATTGAACATTAATAACTTGTTTGGATATTGTTACTCATTGTATTGTATTGTATTGTATTGTTATCCCTAAACAATGTTTGTTTTGATTGTTTATTTAAAATTGATTGTATTGTATTGTTAAATCCATTGTTCCAGAACAATGAAAAGCCCTATTTTTTGAAACAACCGAATCGGTATTGTGGTATTGTTCATATTTTTCTTTCCAATTGTGCCTTTACTTATTACTCCGTAATTTTATTTTTCCTTTATCAAATTTTATACTTACTACACCCAAATACGTATTATGTATTATTTCTGCCGTCGTTCTCACTCCAAGTTGTGATTCATACTTAGCTTTGGAAGGCATTACAATAACATCAGTAATTTGCAAATATCTGCCACTGGTTAGTTTTCAAACTACTTTTTCTCACTACAATACGGTGCATGTGTCTAGCATTTCCGTCACAGGGGACCCGCATGAGGATTCGGAAGGCACGATGATCCCTGTATGTAGCATTTCCGTCAACTGTCCCTGAAGCTCGGTGAGTTCGGGTTGTGGCATTCTGTAAGGCGTCCGAGCAGGTGGCTTCGCACCAGGCACCAAATCAATCTCATGGTCCACAGTGCGCCTAGGCGGGAGTCACTTTGGCATGTCTTGTGGCATGACTTCTTCAACTCCAGTAGCAACTCCTTCATGGGTGCAGGAATGGGACCCGAGGAGCTTCTATATCCTCAATACAAAGGGTGGCCAGGAACGTAGGTTTATGTCTTTTGACCCCCTTCTTCAACTGCAAGGCTGAGATGTTCTCAGCAGCCATCTTCATGGGCATGCACGAGATAATGCAGGGCTTGGCCCCATTTGTTCCCATCATCAGTAGCATGTCCGCTTATGGTACATGCATGGTGTTGGTTTGCCTCAGGAATTCTAACCCAACTATCAAGTTATCTATGATCACCACGCGCAGGTTGAATTTTCCTTCATAAGGGCCAAGCTTCACTGGTACCTATTTGGATATTCCACCCACTGGCTGAGGAGGTGAGTTGATGGCCTTGACATGACCTCTGCCCTTTCCTTCAACTAGACCAAGACACTCCACTTGAGTCGAGGCTAAGTAGTTGTAGGTAGCACCCGTGTCTATCATTGTTCGAATGGGCTTGCCATTTACCTTCATCTCGACAAACATTAAGGTCATCGCTTGTTTAAGAGGAGTCCTCTCCTCCGCCTTCTTTTTCCCTGTCTTGGTGATTGGACCGCGGTCCTTACGGATACTAGCACTGGTTCCCGCTAAGGCCTCAGAAATAGAACCAACAATTGCATTGAAGGCACCTACTGGTTCGGTCTGGTCCGCATCATCTGTGTCGTCATCGGTCCCATCATCAAAAGTTTAATGGCGTTCATCTGTGCATATGGGCATTCATTATTCCAATGTGGTCCGCCGCAATGACGGCATCCTGAATGGGGCTTTCTCCCCTGATCATTGTTGTTTGACGCAACGCTATTGCTGCCTGAGGATGGAGGCTTAGATTTGGTTGCACTCCGATCTCCTCCACTTCTACTAGGGCCACCATTGCTAGGCTGACCCCCTTTGTATCTCACTCGGGTAGGCGGTTGAGGCCTATCCTTCCGAGCTTCCGCTTGATAGTCCCCAAGGCATTCAGCTGCTTCGATCGCCTTGGGTACGGTGTTTACCCTTTTCTTTGCAGCTCCATACAGGCATAAGGTTTCAACCCTTATAGGAAAGTGAAGAGTTTGTCTTTGTCCCCCATGTCACGAATGTTCAGCATGAGCGCGGAGAATTCTCGCACGTAATCCCGCAATGATTTGGTCTGGTGGAGCTCCCGTAGCTTTCTCCTTGCATTGTACTCAATATTTTCGGGGAAGAACTGTAGGCGTATGGCTGCCTTCAATTCTGCCCATTTCTTGAGAGCATCTTCACCGGCCCTGATGGCTTCGTACTTCAATCGCCACCAGAGTTTAGCATCACCCTAAAGATACATGGCAGCAGTTGCTACCTTATTAGCTTCTTCTAGGCCCCCACGGCATCGAAGTACTGTTCGATGTCGAAGATGAAGTTTTCCGCTTCTTTGGCATTCCGAGCTCCACTGTATGGCTTTGGCTCAGGAATTTTCAATTTTTGTGTCGCGAGGGCGAGGTTCACAGCACCCCCGATTTTGTTTCTGCCTCATCGAAGCAGGCCTTGTAAAGCAGCATTGACAACATTGAGCTGGCCTGTCAAGTTGTATATAGTTTGTTGCATGGAAGTCACCATGTTTGCCTCTTGTGCCCTGTAGGCCAAATCCTCGGCACGCTCCTGTTGGATACCCTCGAATTTGCCAAAAATTTTGGTTGCCTCTGTGGCTGCCGTTTGCCGGTCTCCTTCAGAGTCGCGACTGATGTTTTCTATGTCAACTTCGGCCTGGAGCATTTTGCGGTCCAGGTCGTCCAACCTTTGCACTAGGCTGGTTCTTATTTCAGGCACCGTATCCATGATGGGCCGTAATACATCAACCGTCTCTTCGAGGGCCGCAATGCGGTCCCCATGATTCACCATGGTCAGAAATGGAGGTAATGGCAATGTGTTCCCTCGTCCGATGTCGAGCCTAGGCTCTGATACCAACTGTTATGTGGCGCCTTCCTGAGATTCCTTGGAAGGGTGACGTAAGGCTAAGCAACTGATGTTAGTGCAGTTACTATCCGCCAACTAAGGTCCCCTGTGTACGCTAGACGAGATTGTCAGTTCCATACGGGAAAACCAATGTCAAGAGCAATTAAGAGAACAAAAATGAGAATTGAGAATGAAAGAAATCTTTATTGCATTAATGAAAGCTATTACAGAAAAGCAACATGGTGTCGAGGGAGAGAGACACCAGTATAGAGAATTGTTTGCTTGCTAGAAAGTTTGATTGCTTGATCCCCCTAATAGTGCTTAAAAAAATAAACCAAAGTTACAAGACTAGACCTAACTAAGAGAAACATAATGAAAGTATATAAAATAAAAGTACTCTATATTTACAATGAAAATGACTTAGTTTTCTACACAAAGCATGGATGTTGAAGTGAGAATAGAGCAGTGCACAAAGCATCAGCTAAAACAGGGAGCATCAACAGCATCCCAAAACAACAACTAAGGCATCAAATTTCCATCACTACAAATGCAACCAACAAAAGAACCAGCAAAAGGGGTAAATGGAAGCAGCTCCACCAAATTAGCTAAACTAGAACTCCCCAGACAACAAAAATCAACAAAAGCAAAAGAGAGCAGAATTGAAAAACATCGCCACTAATCGATAAATCTGAAGTGACCAATTAAAGCAGCATATAAACAGCCTAGCTGCTATTGAGGTGAGAAAAGTTTCAAAGGCTCGAGCCGGAGAACTTGTGTCAGAGAGAAAGAGAACATGGAGAAGAAGGTTGAATTGGTAAAAGGGGCCTACTATAGAAGGCTAGGCAAAAATGTATTTGCTTTTGTTAAGTATTTAAGTTATATGTACTTAACAGTGTAATGGAATAAATCGGCTGTGTTATTTAACCTAACCGTTTATAGAAGGTTACTTACAATTAATTGAAGGTTACCAATAAATGCTAATTAAATAGAGTTACATGTAACTGTGTCTACGTTTGAAATACAGGACAAAAAGTGGCTATACAATGTAAATAATCTGATTAAAGTAGCGTATCTCCTTCGGAGTTACTCGAATAAACAACCTCAAATAATTTATTCACAACATTGCCAAGTGCCAACTCAAATAAACAAATAACAATTTATAAATAAGATTACACTTGGTGAAAGGAAGCTAAGCTAGGGTCAAGAGGCTCTTTATATAAGGCATACAAGTATATCTCTTTGACCCTTCTGGACCTTCGATTTTCCTCAAATTATTATGATCCAGATTGAAGAGGAGCCTTGGCGTAACTGGTAAAGTTGTTGTCATTGTATACGGTCAAAACCAAGGAGCCCAATTTCGAGGTCTTAGATTGGATTGTGAATCCGAGTCCGGGAGGCTCAAAGTGGAGCCAGATCCGACTGAGGGACACCCACCTCGAGGAAGCTAATCGAAGGCCTGGCACGACCTACATCGAGGGCAGCACAATCTCGAAGTCAATCAAGAAAGAGCGGGAATTTCTCTAGGACACGTGGACCAGGGCATTAATTAAAGCATAAGATTTGTACGAAATGGTACAAGTCCGTACTAGGCCGTTATACACCTGTACCAATAGAATTCTTTACCATTATGAGGAATGTACTATATACTTTATTGGTCTTAGCTGACCTCGAGGTCCCTGAAAAGCCAGACTCGAGACCCCTACTGTTCTAACAACATTAATTTGGTTCATTATTTCTTCTTACTTAAGCTCCATATTACTTGTATAATCACTAGTATTAGAATATATCACGTATCTTTAAAACCACAAAATATCTTTAATTGTTACTCACATTTTTCAAGGTAAACAGTTTGGCGCCCACCGTGGGGCTAAAGATAATAGTGATTATTTTAGTGCTAGTTTTCTGATAACACACGTTATTCTTCACACTTTTTCTTGTCAAAGATTTCTTGATTTCAGGCCAAAATATGTCTAGTACGCAAAATGCACCCGCTCGTGACAGTGAGGGACTCAGAGAAAACAGCGGTATAGGGCTTGGTGTACCACCCATAAACCCTGAGGGAGTGCCAAACGTGAAGCCAGTTGATATCAGCTCACAAAATGCTCTAAACACGGACGCATACGAAGACCCCGTAAGGAATGCATACGAGGAAGCCCGAGCCGGAGGCCAGGAAACACAAGGACTGGAAGAAGGGGGAGTCAGCCTTTAAGTGATATTCGAGATGTTGCGAGCTCAGCAAGTCGCCATCGCTCAACTCCAAAGTTAGAACAGAACTCACACCGCCGAACCAGTAAACACACGACATGAACCAGTGTTAGAAAGGCCCGATGAAAGTGGCTCGGGGATTGATCCCGCTATTATGAAAATGCTCGAAGAGCTGACTAAAAGAATCGAGTCCGGAGAAAAGAAAATTGAAGAAAATGACAAAAAGGTGGAGACATACAATTCAAGAGTTGACCAGATACCAGGAGCGCCCCCGATTTTGAAGGGGCTGGACTCGAAAAAGTTCATACAAAAACCTTTCCCCCCAAGTGCAGCTCCAATGCCCATTCCCAAGAAGTTTCACATGCCCGATATACCTAAATATAATGGAACAACTGACCCTAATGAACATAGTACTTCATACACTTGTGGAATCAAAGGAAATGACTTGAACGATGATCAAATAGAGTCAGTATTGTTAAACAAGTTTGGGGAAACATTATCAAAAGGAGCTATGATCTGGTATCACAACTTAGCTCCTAACTCCATTAACTTATTTGCTATATTGGCGGATGCCTTCGTAAAAGCACATGCTGGGGCCATAAAGGTGGCCACAAGAAAATCGGACGTCTTCAAAATAAAACAAAGGGATGACGAGATGCTAAGGGAGTTCGTGTCCCAGTTTCAGATGGAAAGGATGGAATTACCACCGGTCTCTGACGACTGGGCAGTTCAGGCCTTTATGCAAGGTTTGAGTGAAAGAAGTTCGATAGCATCTCGACAGCTAAAGCAGAACTTGATCGAATATCTAGTTGTAACAAGGTCGGATGTGCACAACCGTATCAGTCAAAAATTAGGGTCGAGGACGACCACTTGGGAGCCCCCTCGAGCTATGTTCACCTGAACAGATTCGCAGCCAAGACCCCGAGGGACACAGACCGTGGATCAAGATTCAACAAAGAAAGATATCAACCATACATCGAAGATAGAAGGAACGTTTCGAGGCGTAATGCACCTCGAAATGATCGAAGAGCAGATCGAGGCCAAAGCTCCCGGGGACTTATAGGCAAAACTGGGTCCGACAGGCGCTCGGGACCAGTGGAGGCACCTAGATTATTGGAATACAACTTCAATGTCGACGCCTCAAGTATCGTCTCAGCCATTGGCAAAATTAAAGATACTAGATGGCCCAAGCCCATACAGACAGATCCTTCTCAGAGAAACCCCAACTTAATGTGTAAGTATCATGGTACTCACGGGCATAAGACCGAGAATTGCAGACAGCTTAGAGAGGAGGTAGCCTGACTATTCAACGAGGGGCACCTTCGTGAATTTCTCAGTGACCGAGCTAAAAACCATTTCCGAGAAAGAGATGCAAACAGGAAGAATGAACCCGACGAACCTCAATATGTCATTCACATGATCATCGGTGGAGCCGACGTCCCACAGGAACCTATATTCAAACGTAGTAAAGTATCCATCACAAAGGAAAAGCGGAATCGGAGCTATGTGCCCGAGGATGCCCTATCATTTTGCGATGAGAAAGCAGAAGACGTGTCCCAGCCTCACAACGACGCCCTTGTAATCTCTACCTTTTTGAATAAAATTCAGGTTAAACGTGTTTTAGTGGATCCAGGTAGCTCAGCGAACATAATCAGCTCGAGGGTCGTGAAACAACTCGGCTTGCAAGATCAGATTATACCTGCATCCCGGGTACTGAATGGCTTCAACATGGCGAGTGAAACAACGAAGGGAGAAATTATCTTGCTAGTAAACGTGGCCGGGACCATACAAAACACTAGGTTCCATGTAATCGAAGGTGACATGAGATATAACGCGCTCCTCGGGAGGCCATGGATACACAATATGAGGGCAGTGCGTTCGACTCTCCATCAGATGATGAAGTTCCCGACATAAGAAAGAGTGAAAACAGTCCGCGGAGAACAGCATACTGCAAAAGAGATGTTCGCAATCGAGGAAGCGATACCGATACCAGAACCCTTGACCTCGAAAACATCGAGCTCCAAAGGTAAGCATGTGGCTAAGCAGTAGTCACTGTTCCGAGCCACGACGGAAGCAGAATAATAGGTAACCAAGGGCGAAGGAAGGAATTCCCCAGATCCTCGAACCTTCGTTGTTCCTGAGAAGCACGATGCTACCAAGCCACCCGCTCGAGAAAAAGGTACACCTGGGAACGGGATTAATCCCCGAAAAACTCATTTAGTTTTTTATTGATAATATAGTTCGCATTGCTTTGCTCGTTTAAATATGACTGTAGTTCCGCTCGAGGAATAAACAGGTAAAATAATGAAAGCTTATATTGATTGGTCAAGTCCCTGTGCGCAGAGGACCACTTTAATTCATTTGCAGGAAATAATCAACATGTCGGGGCAATACGACACGAAGCTCAACCCAGAGAGACATTCCCTCGGAGTTGGCGCGGCTGAGTTTCTCGGCCTTCGTGGTATCAATTCAGGGCATCAAAATCATCCCCGACCAGGTCAAGGATCTTGGAGATATCATGGTCACGGATAGCAAGACCTCAGAGTCGTTGATAAAGGATCTTACGGGCTCGGCACGATGGAAGATCTCAAAGGCTCGTGATCTCGAGAATACCACCACTATCTTACCTCTTCCTACACAAAGGCCGTAGGTTGTAAAGCATGCATTGAACTCTTTTTCCCTTAGTTCGGATTTTGTCCCAAATGGGTTTTACCGGCAAGATTTTTAATGAGGCAACACCTACATGCTACCCGAGGAACCGTCAGCAAATATTCGAGGCTCCTTTTCAATCAACCTCGAATACTGGGGGGCATCACCCTCAGAGATTACATTTTCGGGGAGGATATTTCACGCCTAATAGGGTCTCGATAGGAGAACGTTGTAATAGGCCAAATGGTGAAACGAACCGTGTCCATATATAATAATCGAGCCCCGACGGAAAAGCATGTACGTATGTATCAGTTATTTAAAGGAGCATTCTGGTTATATCAAAATACCTTATGTCTCATATGAGCTTAACACTTACAATCCTACGAGAAACGGCTTAAGAGCCAAAACATAGAATCACCCGAATAGTCGGGGACTGTCATCGAAAATCCGAATTAAAAAGATCTCAAAGAGGCACCCCTTCGGAACAAAGGCCAAGGCCAATATTCTCGGGGACTAACATCTCGAACAAGTTCGGAAAGTTATCGGGAAACAAGTCCAAGTGACGTGCCCGAAGGCTACGGCCATACTAAAGACTACGGTCATATAAAGGCTACGGCCAAATAATGCGGCTCGGAGATGTCCGGCTTCTGCCATAAATTAAAGGCCTTCAAACACTTTGTAAAAACCGGTAAAATCAGGCTACCCTCGGCAAAAGCAAAACACAAAGGGTTTCGATAAATTCAGCCCTAAAAAATTCCAAGGGTTTCGATAACATCAGCCCTCGGAAACACCTCAAGAGGTGTTCGATTATGTTTACACAAACAAATCACTAATAAGGTTCCGATACGTCAAACCTTTGAAAAACCTACGGGTACAAAAAACGCATGCTAAGGCGTAATTAAAATTTCACTAAGTCATTTAAGCCGAAATGAGGGAAAAATTATCTAGCCATTCTAAGAGCCCAATGGCCAACTCAAAGAGCCTAAGGGCCAATTTATAAGAGCCCAAGGGACAACTCAAAGAGCCTAAGGGCCGATTTCTAAGAGCCCAAGGGCCAACTCAAAGAGCTTAAGAGCCGATACATAAGAGCCTAAAGGCCAACCTCGAAAGGCTTAAGGGCCTAAAACTTATAGTTCGAGACTACGCTCTCATTCGGACTCGATATTCACAATATCCCGAGCTCACGACGAATTGGTTTAGACTCAGCTCGAAAATTATTATACCTATCGATAAAGATCTAAGCGTTTATAATACTCCGAACCAATCTTCGGGCTAGTCATTCAAACAATGTTTTCCATAAACAGAGGCAACGTTGAAAAAAGGCAATGTTAAAGACAAGATAAAAGTTCCCCCCATATCTCCAAAGATAATTACAGGAAATATTCAAACAAGGGATGCTTACAAGGAAACAAAATAAAGTAGCCTAAAACTACTTCGGGGTCACATCCTTAGCAGCTGCATCTTCAGGAGCCACACCATTGGGAGCCTCGCCCTTGGGGACTTCATCCCTGTCTCCTTCACTCTCGGAGATGCTGACTGAATCATCTTCATCGGAAATCAAGGCGTCCGCTTATTCTTCCAAAATCTTCTCCACTTCAATATCGGCTGAAAAATCGAAGTCGCGGGCAAGTATCTCCTCACATCCTCCGAGCTTGTCTCCTAGCATGGTCAAGCGCACTTGATAACTTAGCCTCTACCATAGAAGAGATCTCCTTTGCCTGAGCATTAGCTGCTTCGGCATCGGCTCGATACGAAATCATAATTGCTGCAGTATCGCATTTAGCCTTGGCCAGCTCAGTAGCAGATCTGATCTTAAGCTCCTCGATTTTGAGGCCCCGAGCTAGACTCTGCTTCTTCGCACCTCGAAGTTGGCGTTCGAGCGAAGCTAACTGCTCTTTTGAAGTTTCCTTCTCGAAGGCGAGATCGTCCGTACCCTGCCTCAAACTCAGGGCCTCGGCTTTTTTCATCTTAAGCTCCTCACAAAGCTGCGCCTCCAAATTGGCCTTTTGTTGGAACTGCGAAATTAAAAATGTCAGCCGCCAAAACAAAGCAAGTACTTAACGGATTCTTGGGAGCTATATTACCTTCTTAACATACTCTGCTCGACCCTGGCACGCCTGCGTCAACTCAACTCGAAGATCATGGATCTCCACCTCTTTCTTAGCATAGAGGGCTTTGGAGGCATCCCTCTCCTCTAAAGTTTTCTTAAGTTTAGCCTCGCATCGAGCAAGATCGTCTCGAGACTTAGAAAACGCCTTCTTATGGAGCACCATAGTCTTCATGAAAAAGAAGGAATAGTTAGATTTAGAACAGTTAAAACAAAGGCGCAGGCACGAAAAACAAAAAACTCACTTGCTTAAAGAGTCTACGTGCCTTATTAAAAACGAAAGAAGCATCAGGGCCGGGGCCATCTTCAAGCCCTGCGAGACATTCTTGAAAGATGTCGTGCCCTTCATGGCTTACTTCCACTTCAGAAGATCTCATATTTACAGCCTCTCAGATTTGACCCTCGGAGAACTCAGGGCCAGGGGTAGAATCATCCACGTTGATCACCCTGAGTGATCCACTCCGGGCATTCTCTTTTATTCGAGAATGCCCGGGGTCAGGACCTTCGGCCTCGCCCTCACAACGATCTCCTAAGCGAGGCGCCTTCTTTCTGGATGTTGGTTCGGGGACCTTGTTTGAACTCCCTTCGGAGATTTCTTCAGCTCTGGAATGAGCCACATCAACCGCCGCTGGTTCGGTGGGCTTCGAAGCATCGGCATCTTTCCTTTTACGATTTACCAGCAGGCGATCGCCATCTTCTTCTTCCTCCTGGTCCTGAAGACGTTGGGCCATTTCCGGAGATAAGGCCGATGCATCTGCCTTAGGCTTTCGAGCCAAGCTTTTCTTTGGCTTTGGGGGATTTTCGGATGACTCTCTCCTCGTTTTTCTTTCTTTGGGGGGCTTTGGAGCCTCCACTTCACCAACTGGGGCCGACCTCAATTTAACGGCATCTACAAGACCTGTGTGAAATCGAGATCAGTATCCCGTAACAGAAACACTGAAAAGCAAAAGAAAACTTACTATGGTTTTTTGCCTCCCATCGACCCTTGGCCAGATCTCGCCGGCAATGCTCCGAGTAAGAAGAGGCGGAGGCCAGCTTTCGGACCCAGTCCTCGAGGTTCGGGACCCCACCGGGAAACCAAGCAACGGCTACACCATCGTAAAGAGGTTAGATCAAAGAAAAATATGAAATTGGGAAAAGAAAAGAAAGCAGGGTATACTCACGTTTCATGTTCCACTCCTCGGGAACGGTATCCAATCAGCAGGAATCAAATCGGAGGTCTTGACAAACCGGCTCATCCACCCACGGTCCCTTGTCTCAATCGATGCTAGAGAAGAGGGATTTTTAAAGATCGGCTTTGCAACTTTATCAATCCCTTGCGATAAAGTCAGGGACTGTACAATCTGATACAGATGATCGAGGGTAAAAGACATTCCCTCGATTTAGTTTGAAAAGAACCTGATTAACTAAACAATTCGCCAGAAGGAGGGGTAGATCTGGCCGAGCAATCACTTGGTATCGCTGGAAAAAGTAAAGAATGATGGATCTATGGACACCCTAGGTCAGAATTGCGGGGCCCAACGTAAACAGGTAAGTATATACACTCAAGTACCCCGCTTTACATGTGGTGATATCTTCCTAAGAGGAAGGAATCGCTATTGCCTTATTGTCCCATTTGCAATCCTCCTTTACTTGCTTGAGTGGCCCTTGGTCCACAAACAAACATATTGAAACATGGGCTTTGCTCCGAGCTGTGTCGAAACAGGTTTTTTCAATTTTAAAACGGATTGTTATCTCACATCGGGGTCGCAATAGCGGGGGATCCATTCCCTGATACGAGGTGGCACTACCGGTTTAACTTTCTTGGCCTCGACTCGAAGAAGATGAGGAAATTTTTCTTTTTGAGGAACAAATTTTAGAAGTTTTAAGCCACTCACTAATGCCGGTAGATGCGACGAAGATGAAACAATGTCGTTAGAAAATAGAAGGAAAAGCTCAGTGTTAGTTTGTATGGGTCACAAATAGTGAGCACTGGTTCTCTTAACAAGATTCTGCTGAGAATGCTAATAAAACAAGTATGTAAATAAGGCAGGGGATTTTTTACGTGGAAAAATCCACACAAGGGATCAAAATCACGAACGCTACACTGTAGGCTTTTAACTTCACTAACTTTGCAATTCTACTATTACAAGCCACTTTGCAAGCGATCTCCCCTATTGCCAAAGGATTTACTTAAACATAACTTGTGGGTACTTCTTATCATCACAAGCCACTTGTGACATCCTAATTACAAAGGCCATTTTCTAAGCACTTGTAGATGCAACTCACCAATAACGCCACTTTGTAATTCTACAATTACATAGACTTTTCCTTATGACTAAATTCTAGTCACAACATAAGACTCAAGGAGTTTACGGATTTACAAAGAGGATTTCCATAATCAAATGCTTCTAGGTAAGCACTTTAGGAGTACAATAAGTACAATAACAAGGTTACAACTCAACTAGGATATCAACAACAAGCTATCTTTTAGGAATTGGTCTGTAGTTGCGTTCAACCTTGTTCTTCAAGCTGTGAGGATTTTTCTCTGTTTTGAAGAGGCTTGAATGAATGAAAACTGAAACCTTCAGTGATGTTTTTGTATAAAAGCTCATTGTCGGCAATCTTGATCACATCACTTGAAAGATGTGAGTACTTGTTTGGTTAGAGAATGAGTGGGCGGATAGTGCAGTGCCGCCAGAAAACAGTACCGTCAGTCACTTTCATTTTCCAGTTGGTGTCCAATGATTCTGTACTACTATGAGGAAACCACAAGAGGTATAGGTACCTTGTGTGAGTCCTAGATCCTGAAGCTGTAGCAGTTCACCTTTAGCTAAATTTCTGTTTGCAGCAGTCTAAGTAGGACAGGTTTTCCCTATCTGGGTTCTAAGTAAAGTTTGTTAGATCAAAACATAAAGGCAAGAGTATTTTAAAATCTAAAAATTTCCCCCTTTTTGATGATGACAAACTAACATTTTGTGGGGTGGAATTTGAAGCAGTAAGAACCAGTCTTAATGTATCAGGAACACATTCCCCCTGGAGACCTATGCCTTATCGCCACAATAGTTTATATGATTAGACGCAGCAAGAACTAAGAGTTCCCCCCTGAGTATTTTTCCCCTTTTGGCATCATAAATAGAATAACAGCAAAATAGAAGATCCATGCGAAGCTAAACTCATGCACATATGTGCACATAATCATGATAGGGAAACACACAGAGAGAGAGAGAGAGAGAAGTTACTGACATGACAAAATGAGGATTTGATATTAAATAAACGTTTAATATGCCTTTTACTTTTGTGAAACACAGGAATGAGGCAACATGGCTTGTAAAAACAGGAGCAGTAGTGTTTTCATCCCATCCACCAAAAAAGAAAAACAAAAAAAAACATCCGCCAAACCATCAACAAAGAAACAACACACTAAGAAACATATCCAGAAAAACTGTGTCACTGAAAGGGTATTAGGGGGCACTATGGGTAAGCGCTTGGTAGCTGCAACAAGTGTTGGAGAAACGATGGTCTATTCGGGCAATTTGCTGACTTTTGCTCATTGAGCAGTTCTGCTTTTAGGTATCTGTACTTGCGCCCCGAGATCAGCATCTCCTCTGTGTTCCAACGAGCCACTTCATCAGTTCCGACATGGGAACCAGCGGGCTTGCCTGACCTTCCAGGATAGCATTCCTGGCCTTCAACCGACGAATTTCCTCAGCTGCACTGTTCTGGGCATTGATAAGTTGAGAAACGGTTGATGTGCTGCCTACCCCCCTCCCCCCGTACTTTTCAACACACTCACACTCTTTCAAAGTTGTCTGTGAGAAGGTCTGCTTTCGAGTCCCCACTTTACCCATTCCCAGTGGGACTTTGAAGAATTTGAACACTGGAGTAAGCAAGAATCCATAGGGAAGGCCATGATTACCGTCCTTGAAGGTGGCAACCTTTTGCATGTGTTCAATCATAATAGCAGGCAGACTCACAGGATTGAAACCGTCCAGTTTCTCCATAAGGAATAGGTCAGACTTAGAAGTCACTGACCTCCTTTCAGCTCGAGGCAATAGGACTTTGTTAACCAATTCAAACAACAGCTGGTAAACCGGAAGTAGTGCTTTCTTATGGATTTGGTCCCCTTTCTGATTAGCATTGTCTTTTACCACTGCATTTCTGAAGTTATGCTGACATACATCTCTTACACTCGACACACCAACGGTAGGAACTTTTAAGATCTCTCCAAGCAATTTTACATCAAAGACGATGTCCACCCCATTGACCAAGGCACAAATATGGTCGGTATCAACTGGAATGAGACTAGCGAAGAAACTTTGCACCTCCTCCTCTTACACTTTAGGTGCATCCATGTGAAAAAGATGCACCCAACGTTGAAACTCGACCATTTCCAGAATTTGGCGCATTCCAGCCATCTCAGAGATTGTCGGGTCAAACGTACGACCATGTAGAACCTTTTGATGCCTCAGGCGCTTAGAGCCAAGGCTGACTTCACTTCTTATTTTCTTTACAAAACTAGGTTCTTCAGCAGATTCAGACTTGCGTTTCTCAAACTTCTCTCCACTGACTTTGCCTTTTCCCTTGGACTTGACTAGTACATCCTCATCAGACATGGAAAACTCACTCACTACCTCCTTTATCTTAGACATAGATGTTGGCCCTTTCTCTATTGAAACAGGCTTTGTCTTTTTCGAGGACCGCCTAACAAGTGAACCAGGTTCCTCTGGAGTTCCCTCTTCCACCTCGACTACAGGGATAGCCTCATCACTTACAGGTACACCATCCTTCACTAACTTTCTTCTTTCTTCCTACTACTCTTCTTGCTCTTTTGGAGAGCAGAGTCGTAGGCCACTTTGACTTGAATCCTGGTAGTAGGTCGTTTGATTTCAGACTCAGGGGTGGACACAACCCTTCGCTTACTTATGAATGCATCAAGAGCCACATTATCTGGGTCTTCTTCATCACTGGATCTCATTTCAGGTGCTTGAATTTCCAAGGGCACAACATCGAATGCAGGAACAACACTGTCCTGGGGATGAGATCCCTAACCTGGGTCCTCCAGAGAGGGATCAGGTTCCTCATGTGATGCCCCAGTAGTATCTGCTACTGCATCCCCTTCAATAGCCACAATGGCCCCTTCTTCCTTCACACTGTGTGTCTCATTTTTTTGGGATGTAATTTCATGCAATACCCCATCAACAGATACTAAAAACATAGTTACGACCTCTTTTTCTTCTTCAACCTGTGCTTTCACAACCATGGAATCTTTGGCAACGATGATAGAACCCTTTGTGAACTCAGTATTTTGACCTTGTTCTCCACTTAGGGTTTGACTGGTGGGAACATCAGACGATGGGGAGAACGGAACAGTAGTTTCAAGGGTTCCTGAATTGGGAAGATATTGGGAAACTGGGGAAGGTGTGACTGCAACAGCAAGAGTGATAGAGGGTGAGGAAGGCTTAGTGAGAACGAAAGGTTCCATAGATTGATCAGTGGTAGTTACAACTGAGGCAGAGAGATCGGAAGTGTTCTCTAGTGATTCTAGTGTAGGACTTATGGTTAAGAAGAGCAGAAGAGAGGGTCTTTAAAAAAGAGAGGATAATTATGAAGAGAGAGGAATAGGCACCGGTTCTGAAACGGCGGTTGGGCGTGGAGAATTGCAATGTTTCAGAGGGAGATGGAACGTTTTGAAATGAAGGGACGTGACAGCAGTATCTGAAAAGTTGATGACATGGTAGTTGTATTTTGTACCCTTTTTAAGACGTGTATTAAAAGGATGCACAGAACTACTAACCTTTGGTACAAGAACCTGGTCCTTGAAATTTTTTTTTTGAACAGAATCAATCCTCTTTTATCATTCATGCACTGCATCTATCGCCTCTATGCTCATCATGCGTGTTTACCTGCAACGGTATTGAAGTGAGTTAGATATGGCCAGAAAACACTTTGAGCCAGTTATTTCTTAAGGATAAGAGCCAGCCAAAGAGGAATCAGGTTCTTAATGTGGCTTCAACGGTCCCAGCTTTACTCTGTTTCTTTCAAACTGTTCCCTACTTAGTGCCTTGGTGAAAATGTCTGCAATTTGATCTTTTGTGATGCAGAACTTCATACATATGAACCCTTTCTCCACATTATCTCTCAGAAAATGATGTCTCACATCAATATGTTTTGTCCTTTTATGTTGAACTGGATTCTTGGCCATGTTGAGTGCACTGGTGTTGTCACATAGAAGGGGCACACTCTCAGTGAGTACCCCAAATCCTCCAGTTGCTGCTTGATCCATAGGAGTTGAGCACAGCAGGATGTTGCAGCTACATATTCAACTTCAGCTGTTGACAAAGCCACTGAATTCTGCTTCTTTGTTCCCCAAGAGATAAGACATGAACCTAAGAAGTGAGCCATTCTTTTTCTGTCCACAAGATAACCTGCATAGTCTGCATCAGCATACCCAATCAGATTAAATCTTTCACCTGATGGATAATACAGCACCAGGTCCTGTGTTCCCTTGAGATATCTCAGTATTCTTTTGGCAGCCTTCAAGTGAGATTCCTTGGGATTTGATTGAAACCTCGCACACAGCCCCACCCTGAAGACAATATCAGGTCGACTGGCAGTGAGATAGAGGAGGGACCCAATAATGCCTCTATACATGGTTTGATTCACAGGAGATCCAGTTTCATCCATGTCAAGCCGAGTGGCAGTTGCAATGGGAGTGTCTATTGGCTTTGATACTTCCATGTCAAACCTCTTCAGAAGTTCCCTGATGTATTTTTGCTGACAAATGGAAGTACCCTTTGAGGATTGTTTTACTTGAAGACCCAAGAAGAAGTTTAATTCCCCCATCATGCTCATTTCAAATTCACTTCCCATGAGTTTTGCAAATTCTTCACACAGAGAGTCAGCTGTTGCTCCAAAAATGATATCATCAACATAAACCTGAACAATGAGCAGGTTCCTTCTCGTTTCTTTTAGAAAAAAGTGTTGTCAATTTTCCCTCTCTTAAAACCATTTTCTAAGAGAAAATTTGACAGTCTTTCATACCAAGCTCGAGGAGCCTGCTTTAGCCCGTACAGAGCTTTGTCCAATTTGAACACATATTCAGGGTGCTCATAACATTCAAACCCTGGGGGTTGTTTCACATAGACTTCTTCCTTAAGGAGTCCATTCAAAAATGTACTTTTGACATCCATTTGGAACAAGGTGAATTCCATATGAGATGCAAAAGCGATTAGAATTCTGATAGCTTCCATGCGAGCTACTGGAGCAAATGTTTCATCATAGTCAATCCCTTCCTCCTGATTGTAGCCTTGGACCACTAGCCTGGCCTTGTTCCTTATGGTAATTCCATGTTCATCGAGCTTGTTTCTGAATACCCACCTGGTTCCTATAATGGTTCGATCTGGGGGTCTAGGTACCAGGTGCCACACATTGTTTCTCTCAAACTGATGCAGCTCGTCTTGCATAGCTGTAATCCAATCTGCATCTTTCAAGGCTTCCTTGATGTTTTTGGGTTCTATCTGAGAGAGAAAGGCTGAGAAGGCAAGTGAATTTCTGGCTCTTGACCTGGTTTGTACTCCGGAATCTAGAGGAGTGATGATGTTGTCTATAGGGTGAGAGCTTTGATGTCTCCAGTTCGACGCCTGAGGTTCATTCTGAGAGGAGGAAGGTATGTTTGGCTGATTTTCCTCTATCCTTCTCTCAGGTGCTAGTGGAGTTCCCTGAACTGCATCAACCACTCTTTCTTCAGCTTCAGTGGTTGTAATTGAAGTGCTTGGTTCTGTTGATGATGAGGCAGTGTTGTCTTCATTTAGCTCCTTTACTTGACTCATCATATCTGCCTTTCCATTTGTCATGTCAATGACTTCACCAGGGACTAGTAAGGGTTCTCCATCTTGATCTTCCTCAGCACTCTTCTCAACTGATGGATGAGATTCATCAAAAATAACATGGTCACTTTCCTCAACGCATTGAGTCCGCTTGTTATATATCTTGTAAGCCTTGCTTTGAGAAGAGTAACCAAGAAATATTCCTTCGTCACTCTTGGCATCGAATTTACCAAGCTGATCCTTTCTATTGTTAAGAACATAACATTTGCATCCAAATGTTCTTAGGTGAGTCAGCTTGGGTTTTCTTCCATTCAACAATTCATACGGGGTCTTGTTCAGAAGTGATCTGATCGTGCACCTATTCACTAAGTAGCAGGCAGTGTTGACAGCTTCAGCCCAAAAGTTCTTTGCAATACCATTGTCAATCCGCATTGTTCTTGCCATTTCTTCAGAGTTCTGTTCTTCCTTTCTACTACTCCATTTTGCTAGGGAGTTCTGGGAGCTGAGAAGTTGTGAGTGATGCCATTTTCATTACAGAATTCATCAAATTTGACATTGTCGAATTCTGTCCCATCATCTGATCTAATGCATACAACTCTAGACTCCATCTTCACCTGTATTTTCTTCACAAAGGCCACAAAAACTTCAACAGTTTTATCTTTGTTATGAGAAACAGAGTCCATGTGAATCTGGAGTAGTCATCCACAATTACGAAAATGTATCTTTTTCCTCCTCTGCTTTGCACCCTCATAGGTCCGCACAGATCCATATGCAGAAGCTCAAGCGGCTTTAAGGTGCTCACATCTCTTTTGGACTTAAAGGAGGACTTCACATGTTTTCCTCTAGCACAGGCATCACAGACTTTTTGCATCTTGAATTGTGACATAGGTAGACCATGGACCAGGTCCTTCTGAATTAGTTTGTTCAGAAGGGAAAAGCTTGCATGGCCTAGTCTTCTGTGCCATAGTTCAGCATCATCGTCAACAGCTTTCAGACAACTAAGATCACCACTCTATAAAGATTCAAGATCAGCAACATAGATGTTCTTGTATCTTTTGGCCACCAGTACTATTTCACCGGTCACAAGGTCGGTGATTGTACATACTTTGGACAAGAATTCCACCTTGTTTCCTTTATCACAGATTTGAGAAACACTCAGGAGACTGCACTTAAGCCCATTAACATAGTACACATTTTCAATATAATGAGTGAGTGACTTCCCAACTTTTCCACCTCCAAGGATGTATCCCTTTTTACCATTGCCAAAGGATACACTCCCTCCTTGCAGGGCTTTTAGTGAGAGAAAGTCTGTGGTGTTCCCAGTCATGTGTTTCGAACACCCACTATCTATAAACCATTGTTGACCGCTTCCTTTCACTATTCCCTGCACAAGAGATTAGGAGTTAGTTTTAGGAACCCAAGCAAGTTTGGGTCCCTTGTAGTTAGCAAGGGGATGAATAAGAACTCTCTTAGTCCATGCAGGTAATGTGCATTTTTTGTGAGTGGAACCTGGTCCCTCTTTTGTAGTCACGGTTTTAGCAACCACTTTATCTTTCTGAACTGATTGATTCTTGGCCTCGACACCTTCCTTGAAGCGCCCAGTGTTCCCACATTGGGTGCGAGGCCAGTTATCAGAGACAGTGACGTACTTACTGTGAGGGTTGTGGGGAGTTTTCTCCCTTTGGAACCCTGCTCCCTGCCTTTTTTCACAATCATTAGTAAGCAAGGCAGTGGTAGCTTTTGAGGACCAGGTCCACTTTAGAGACTTTTCAAGATCATTCATTACTCTTTCTAGATTGGTTTAGAGAAGCTCGTTTTTCTCAATTTCAGCACATATCCTAAATTTCATAGCTTTCACCTCATTTTCAAGCCTAATGTATTCCTCACTTGCTATCTCCTTTCCTTTTTCAAAACTTTCAGGTTTTGACTTAGTCCATGGCTTCACTATTGTTTCCCTTTGGTCTGCGATTTCTGCCAACAGATCACTCTTTTCTTTTCTAAGGATCTCAATGGTTTTCTTTTGGTCAGTAACTACAGCCACTAAGTTGTCTCTAGTATGTTCAGATTTTTCTAATTCTAAGATCAAAGAATCCCTATCCTCCGCAAGACTACAAAAGGCAGTGATTAAAACATCATCTAAACACATGAGTTTTTTTGGAGAATAGGATTTCAGATTTCCCTGAACAACCCTGAAGTTTACCTCTATGTTGCCATTGTCTTCATCATCATCTGATTGATCCATGAAAGTTGAGTCATATCCAATCTCCTCGCGTTCAACTGCCATCATGGAACTATCACCAGTATTCGGTTTATCTTCAGACTGTTTTACTTGTGTAGTTCCCTCATGAGCTGTTTGCAAAGCTTCCCATATTTCCTTTGCAGTGTCGCAGGTAGAGACTCTATTGTACTCTTTAGGTCCCATTCCACATACCAGAATTTTCTTGGCACGAAAATTCTTCTCCACAACTTTCTTGTCTGCTTCAGTGTATTCTTTGCTGGTTTTTGCCATTGAAAATGGAAATTCATCTAGTACCTTGATTGGAACATAAGGACCATCGCAAATGATATCCCATAGCTCACAATCCTCAGCCAAGATGAAATCGTGCTAGCTTTCCACCACCAATAGTATCGACCATCAAACTTGGGGGGGGGGGGGGGGGTTATATGGATTGACCTTCTTCAAAATTTGGTGGAGCCGCCATGAGGATCCTTCCTAGGTGTTAGCCTGATAGGAGGAACCCGCTCTCATACCAGTTGTTAGTTTGTATGGGTCCACCAAATAGTAGAGTACCTGGTTCTCTACAAGATTCTGCTGAGAATGCTAATAAAACAGTATGTAAATAAGGCAGAGGATTTTTTACGTGGAAAAATCCCACACAAGGGGATAAAAAGACCACGACCTACACTTGTAGGCTTTTAACTTCACTAACTTGCAATTTACCTATTACAAGCCACTTTACAACGATTCCTATTGCAAAGGATTTACTCAACTAACTTGTGGTACTCTTACTACAAGCCACTTTGTGACTTCCTAGTTACAAAGTCTTTTTCTAACTTGTGATGCACTCACCACAAGCCACTTTGTAATTCTACAATTACAAAGACTTTTCCTTATGACTAAATCTAGTCACAACATAAACTCAAGGAGTCTACAGATTTACAAGAGGATTCCTAATCAAATGCTTCTAGGTAAGCAGTTTAGGAGATACAATAAGTACAATAACAAGGTTACAACTCAACTAGGACAACAACAACAAGATCTTTAGGAACTGGTCCGTAGTTGCGTTCAACCTTGTTCTTCAAGCTTGTAAGGATTGATTTCTCTGTTTTTGCAAGAGGCTTGAATGAATGAAACCTAAACCTTCAGTGATGTTTTTGTATAAAGCTCATAGTAGGTACATCTTGATCACATCACTTGAAATGATGTGAGTACTTTGTTTGGTTAGAGAATGGGTGGGCGGACAGTGCAGTGCGCCAAAAATAGTATCGTCAGTCACTTCATTTCCAGCTGTGTCCAATTGATTCTATACTGCTATGAGGAAACCACAAGAGTATCAAGTCTTTGTGTGAGTTCCTAGCTCCTGAAGCTGTAGCAGTTCACCTTTAGCTAAATTCTGTTTGCAGCAGTCCAAGTAGGACAGGTTCCCTATCTGGTTCTTAACAGTAAGTTTGTTAGATCATCAAAACATAAGGAAAGAGTATTTAAAATCTAACATCAAGGAAATTGAAAAAGGCTAAATGGGACTTTAATAAAGTTTGCAAGGTTGAGGGATCTTTCTATTTATAAAGATCATTTAAGCATGCTGAGGAAGCCAAAAGGCCGACTGTCAGCCGCCTACAATTAATGATTTTGAGAATCGTACAGAAAGCAAACTTTTCAGTCACTTTAACCGCTTATGTCATGATATTGGCATCAGGATCGAGGCATCAGGAATTAACTTATCAAAAATCATTAAGGACAGCCTACAAGTCGAGAAAACATTCACTCGACTACCAAGCCCAAGGGCTACCCGAGTTCGAGCAAATTCTCATTCGGGGACTATTTATAAAGCCTAAGAGCTAACTTTATTTCGAGTTCGAGCAAATACTCACTCGACTACCAAGCCCAAGGGCGAGCAAATTCTCATTCGGGGACTATTTATAAATCCTAAAGGCTAACTTTATTTCGAGTTCGAGACCTTGCTCTCACTCAACTCGGACTCAGGAGTCCCAGTGTCCCGAGCTCGCATCAAATCAATCTAATCCTAGCTCGAGATTAACAAAGAACCTTAAGAGGTATTATATTAGTCGATTAAAAACCTAAGGGTTTATTATGTTCCGGGTCTAGCATTCGGACTAATCATTAGAGTTATATGCTCGGATATTTCACAAACGAAGGCAGAATGAAATTCAACGCGAATCGAAGATGAATAATTCTTTATATTGGCAAAAGATGTTTGCAAAGCCCACGAGGGGCCCTTACACAGAAACAAAGAAGCAAAAAAAGAAGTCAAGAACCTAATCTACTTTCAGGGGCATATCCTCGAGAGAGGCATCGTCAAGAACCTCCTCCTCGGGGACTCCATCTCGATCTTTAGAGAAAATTGTGGCCTGGTGAAAAACTTGTTGAGTATGGGCCTTATCAGCACAACTATTTTGAAACCACTTCTTGAGACATTGTACGAGTGGGGGATGGAAAAGTTAGTAGATGATAGTGCCACCTCACTCCATGGAAAGCAAAAAGAATGAAGTGCCACACCAGGTTGAAGTTAAGAGAGATGAGCAGCAGTGTAAGGTTCGTATATCTTCTGATACGGGAAGAATTCGACACCCTTCTCTCGTTGTTTTGAGCCAACGACAAAAACAACAACAACAACAACAACAACAACAACAGCCCAGTATAATCCCACTTAGTGGGGTAAAGCTTTAAAAAAGGAAGCCTTGACGTAACTGGTAAAATTGCTGCCATGTGACCTTGTTGTCATAGATTTGAACCATAAAAACGGGTGATTAGAGGAAGAGATAGAGAAGGGGAAGGGCTAAAAGTTGATGAAGAAGGAATGTGTGTATTTTTCGTTCAGCCAAATAGTCCCCTATTTATGGGAAGTTAGTGACGGTTCGGCAGCACAAGTGGCCGACCAATGCTGGCATGCATTCAATGCTTTTGGGGAGATGGACCGGCGGTGCATTCAACGTTTTTGGGGAAATCGACCGATGGGACGTTTCGATCACTTCAGACGCTTACTTCACGGGCATGACGTCATTGCGAGAGGATCGGGAAAATCGAGGTTCGAATCGTTTCTTATCATCTCATTCTAAGAAACGCGGGGACTATCTGTATACGGTCAAAACCAAGGAGCCCAATTTCGAGGTCTTAGATTGGATTGTGAATTCGAGTCCGGGATGCTCGAAGTGGGGGCCAGATCCGACTGAGGGACACCCACCTCGAGGAAGCTAATCGAAGGCCTGGCACGACCTACATCGAGGGCAGCACAATCTCGAAGTGAATCAAGAAAGAACAGGAATTTCTCAAGGACACGTGGACCAGGGAATTATTTAAAGGATAAGGTTTGTACGAAATGGTACAGGTCCGTACTAGGCCGTTATACACATGTACCAATAGAATTCTTTACCATTATGAGGAATGTACTATATTGGGGTTTTCCCCTCCTATATAAAGGGGACCCCTATCATTTTGTAAAGGGGATCTGAGATTATTCACCCCAATAGAACATTCCATTCTTCTCTTGTTTAACATGCTCAACAATTATTCTTCAGCTTTATTGACTTTACTTTATTGCTCATACTTTATTGGTCATAGCTGAGCTCGAGGCCCCTGAAAAGCCGAGCTCGAGGCCCCTACCGTTCCAACAATATTGATTTGGTTCATCATTTCTTCTTACTTAAGCTCCATATTCCTTGTATAATCACTAGTATTAGAATATATCACGTATCTTTAAAACCACAAAATATCTTTAGTTGTTACTCACATTTTTCGAGGTAAACAGTCATGTGACCAGGAGGTCACGGGTTCGAGCCGTGGAAACAACCTCTTGCAGAAATGCAGGGTAAGACTGCCTACAATAGACCCTTGTGGTCCGGCCCTTCCCCGAACCCCGCGCATAGCGGGAGCTTTCTGCACCGAGCTGCCCTTATTATGATCCAGATTATACATAAATAACCCTCTGTTCTACCAAAACAAAGTACCAGTCACCCTCCAGGAAGTCTAAAGGCTCTATTTACCAAGACATGTACAAAATCACTTTCCAATATGTATGACCAAAAGGCAAACTGCGATCGATACCTTGGTTATTAAAGACAAGATTAACCTTGCATATTTTGGTCCATACCCTTGTTTCATAGTCCTTCAAGATAAAGGCAAACTCTCTTCCTTCACTAAGAGAGACATTGTTTGATGTGTTTTCCATGAGCTACATATACTTCCAGGATGAGGCATAATGTAGAGCTCATTGACTTTGTTGATCATACGCTCACGTTTGAAAAGTACTTTCCTGAACGTGATCTTCTCCTTATTATCAAGGCTTTCCTCAAATATACAAAAAGATTCTGCTCGTGATTGTAATACCGCGATCACATTGTATGATTAGTAAATTTCTAGCTCTTCTGAGATGTAAGGAGGCAAAATACTGTGATGAGATCCGCCTTCCACACCCTGCAATCTCTTTGATATCTAATAAGGCAATCAGGCAAACGTGTAAAAATTCCTTCATTTGTATTTCTCAAATTATGAACCCATAATCCAAGTGAAGCATTCAAGTGGAATGACCTATAAAGCGCATCACAAGTATTCGTAGTGAAATATTGTTCAAAGTATTCAGAGAAAGCTAGGTAAAATTGATTAAAGAAAGTCATCATAAGATATTAGGGGCATGATTGAGGACTCTAATAGAGTGGACAGAACGGAAAGAAATGAGGCGAATGTTCTTAACCGTGATGAACTGTCTTTGTATGCTCATCTAAGCCAGTCCGCAGCTTCTTCACACAAGGATCAAGCATCAGAGTTTAAAAGCTGAGGTTGACTAGGAGCATCACTGCTTTTGATAAAATTTGGTACTCAAATACCGATGATGTGTACCTACAGATAAACATTTTGGCTAGCATAAGCGCGCATCCTTTTTTGTGTTTAATAATACTTGTGCTTCAAGTCCTGCATGATGAAGGTTTCGGAGTTGGTCACAGTTGATTTCACTCATATAGACATCATTATGACTTCAAAACTGGAAGCAGATTACCTTTGTCAGGATTAATATGGGCAAATGCACCACGGGACAGGCTCCCAAAATGATCATGAGGAAGCACATTCAGCACAATTGAGGCTAGTAAGTTGTTACCAACTTAAAGACGTTGCAGTCTGACTAGCTGATAGGAGTTTTTTTGTGGGGAAGTTGGAAAAGAAAAAACTCAATTGAATTAAATTAATATGATAAAGTAGCCTTGCACAGTCTAAGAAACCAATATTGCAGGCTTAATGGATTGGAGTATTCATCTGATATGGTGGTGTGGAACAGGAAGGGAACCAAAGTCTTTAGATGTTTATCTCAATTATCTGCTGGGAATAAATCTTACCAGGGTGCATCGTATTCTTTTGTTCTAGTGAACAGTGTTGGACTTTAAGCCATTGGGATTTAAAGTAAAAGAAGTGTGAATTGGAAATGGAGGGAAATAAAATGGAAGGAAATCGAAAATTTGAAGAAGTGAACTTTTGTCTTGCACTTTGTCCCTCATTGGTGAGGGACAACCACATTTGTGTGCTTATATATAGAATCACTTCTTAAAGCTCTTAAAAGGAGTTGAAGAGAATTAACCCTCGCGCCATCGTCGTCGCTCGGCTCGGATTTGGATTTGTCAAATGATCGATAAGATTATTTTTGGACAAAATTTATTTAATTATTTAATAATTAATTAAATGTCAAATCACTGCTGAAAATATGCCAGAACCCTGTTGAAGGTTCAGAGGGCCTCTCTGGCCGCGGTTCTGCCGCGACCGCGGCAGGCAGGTTCAGAAAGCCTCTCTGACCGCGGTTCTGCCGCGACCGCGGTAGAACCGCGGCAGGCAGCGTATTCTTCTGAAAAGGCACCTTTTCCAGACACCTCCTCTGATAATTGCCTATAAATTCTGAGGCAAGGCTCCATTTCCTACACACGAAAAACACTCCAGAACTTCTTTCTTTCTGAATATACCGCATCCTAATTCGCAGTCTCTCTCTCCCAAATTCGTAAGTGTGATTTTGCTCCGTTCTTTGAGTTCGTTGGTATCCTGCAGTTTGTATTGCCACTGTTGCAGGAAGGTTTATTCCGTTTTATCCTGGGAGGATTTAATCCATTACCTTGGCAACGTGTGAGGGGGTTAAAATTCCTTAAGGACACACAAGAAAATTGTGGACTCGGAATATTTCTTAAACTCTTTTTTTTTTTCCAGTTTCTTTTATTTTTCTAACAGTTTTTTCTGATTTTGTGTTTTAACACAATAGCGCTCACAAACAGTTGTAGATAAAATACATGCTACGTGCTTAGCGCGCTCCTTTTGGCATCTAAAAAAATATTTATTGTTTCATGTGGTGTACAAATATTGCAGTTATTTTATTATGATTCTAGTGATGGTACTAATATATCGTCTCTTGTTGCCTTCTTGAGCCGTGGGTCTTCTGGAAACAGCCTCGCTACCCCTCGGCGTAGGGGTAAGGTTTGCGTACATATTACCCTCTACATACCCCACTTGTGGGATTACACTGGGCCGTTGTTGTTGTTGTGGTGGTGTACAAATTATTAAAGTAAAGTTTCTCATTTGTAGTTGTTGTGCAGTCTTCCTGCATACCCTATCCAATGGGAAATCAGTTTGCAGAATATTAGTTGATATAGTCTACTTATAAATACATTTGTTGAGGCAGATAGTGTCCTAGTGCCTTTCCCTTAAAGGCAACACCTACTCCAATGATACTGAGATAGACGGGCATCATTATGATATTATCAGATAGGGTAGTTTGACGACATATTCAAGCACATAAAAAATGAAATATAGTCTTTCTCTCTATTTGTGTACTTTGCACCACTAGTTAACCATGAAAGCAAAAATACTACTTAGAAACATCGTACTCTATAGTTACAAGGTTCAGTCAAAAACTACTTAGAAACATCATGCTTTTATAGTTACAAGGTTTTGTCGAAACAACTAACGCAATTAGAAGATCTCTCTAGCATATAATACTCTGCATATCAATCCACCCTCAACCCCGATTGCTGAAGATGAAAAATATCCCCACAATACCAAGGTTCATCATTTCGCTGAAAAATAATGTAGCATATCATTTCCTGATTGATCCTAGCAAATGTCGATGTCCCTCGAACTTGTGAGCATCTCGATCCCTGAAGAATAGATTCAGCCCTCACCATACTTAGCGCGACATTTTCTTCATCTGCGACTACCTTATAGATTCTCTTTTTCTCCAAATCTGAAGTAGGGCGTGCTTCTTCAACCAAAAATATTTTTTTTCCTGTTTAGTTCCTCGACTGGTTCCTCTTTATGTTCCAGCTTCAAGTTTTCCACTTTCAAAGCCAATATCATACCTATTGTGAAGGTAATGGTCAAAACACACATAATCAATCTCGCGTTCCAACAGTTAAGCTTGTTTGATACTTCAAGTAGTATGCCTCCAATGGCAGGAGAAATGCAATTGGATTCACGTCTGTTTAGAACCTCATTAGCATTTTTTTCCGTCTCCAACACATGCGGTTGCAATTTAGACCCTAAATTCTCAAGCTCAATCAAAGTACTAATGCTTGAATCAAGAGCGTGTAAATCAGCAGAGGACGAAGAAGGGGCAGGTGACTCCATTTCCCACTTCAAGCAAACTAAGAAGAGATGCTAAAAAAAAATCCGACTCAGATAAACAGGGATTTTTGTTAAAGAAATCCTAACTAATAGTGCAAGTAAGCAAATACAAAGACTCATAAGTAGCAATAATCCAAGTGAGAGGAAATTAAAGATCATGTTTCATATTCATGATTACTGATCATGCATTAATTGTAATTAGAAAAACAAACCAGTTATAACTATAACTTTTCATGTATGAATTAATCAAAAAATTCATTCTTTGCAAGAAACCCAGATAACAAAATCAAACAGACGTAAATGACTTTTGTTAGATCATCTTTCATATTCAAGGCTATTGATTATACGCTAATTGTAACTTAAAAAAAACAATAAAATTGTACTTTTCATGTATGAATTAATCAAAAAATCAGAAATATTTATTCTTTGCAAAAAATTCAGATTATAAATCAAAACGCCGAAATAAGACTTTTGTTAGATCATCTTTCATATTCAAGACCGACTACTGATCATACGCTAATTATAATTAACAAAAGAACTAGTTATAATTGTACTTTGCATGTATGAATTAATCAAAGAATTAAGAAATGTCCATGCATCGCAAGAAATCCAAAATACTTTCCCAAAAACCAACAAATAAGATCATCTTTCGTGTTCAAGACTGCTGATCATACACCAATTGTAACTAAAAAAATAAAAAGTTACTTATAATTGTACTTTGCATGTATGAATTAATCAAAAAATTTAGAAATGTTCATTTTCCTCGCAAGAAATCCTGATTACAAAATCAAAAATACATGAAATAAGACTTTTGTTAATGCATGCAAAACAGAATTATGGGTGAAGATTTGGAAGAGAGATCGGCATACCTAGAAATTAAAGAAGAATGATTGAGAAAAACAAATGGAGAGCTTTGGCTCTGTCGAGCAACGGTGGAATGTAACTTTGAGCTTCTTCGAATCAAGGGCGGCTCAATCCAAATTTTATACTATTATTTGTATTAGCAAGAGTTAATAAGATACTAGTCATGTGTTTACAATCCATTACCTTGAATCTTGTTGTAAAAACTTTATTTACTAATATGTAAATTTTAGTAGTTTAATTTAAAGTTCTAAAATATTTCTAATGTTAAGAATAGACTTTTCTTTGTCTTTTTTTTTTTTTTTACAGATTTTGTAATCGTTTCTACAAGCTTCAATATTGTCAAAGTGAATATATTATTATGCGTTCCATTAATATATTTTGGAGCCATAAAATTTTAGGCGGCCTAAAGCAAAAGCTTTACTAGTCTCGCCCTTGAGATACCCCTGCTTCGAGTCCAGCTGAGTTAAGCGGTTAGTTAGTTCGTTATCATAATAGAAATGTACCCGCGCAAGAAATATTCTTTTACTACACTAGTTTAATTGATTATAACATTTTTTTTTCGAGAATGAGCAAAAATTAAGTGCGATGTGGTATTTGACGTATATATGCATGTTTTTGAATAAATTTACCACTCGTTTTGGAAGTTTTTTGGTTGATCTAGCTGTTTTAAATATTGGTCTTGGCCTAATTAGTGAATTTTGGATGTTTTGAAGGCGATTGGACATTAGAGCGAAAGGAGTATATCGAATTTGGAACGTAGCTGAAGACGGGGCAGATCTGTATTAGGATTTTTGGGGCACGTGCCCCTATCCTCCTAGAAAGAAAACTAGATTTCGTGTGTAGCTTTTTGATATTTGGTGATCTGGCCTCACATACATAGGTGTGGACACATACATAGGAGCACTCACAGAATCACGAGGCACAACCAGATATGAAGCAAAATAGGATGACACGTAGTAATAAGTAGAGCCTTGGTCAAATAGAACTGAAGTATCTATATGGAAAACTAGAACAATACCTGTGATAATAGGGTTAGATGACTTGGCCTCAGGCCTGGCTAGGAAAGCATAAAATTAGGGCCGGGCCCCACCGTTTTGAACTATGTCTCTAGGACGGCCTTTAGCTGGCTGAGCGGGCTGTGGAGCAACCAATGCCTGAATCATGGCACGAGAACTCTACTGTGGCATGCCGTCCAATAATCTTAGACAGGTCCTCCTAATATGCCCCTAACTATCACACTCAAAATATCCATCCTGCTGCTGTGGCTACTGAAATTGAGGCTAACCCTGACGGGCCGGATAACGACGATGATAACTCTGAATCGAAGGCGCATTGGTAGGAGCTGATGGTGCAATGTAGGTTGGCTGCCCAGAATAAGGCACATAAGGACCACTAATCCCTGAAGCACTATGAGATGCTTGAAGCGCTGACTGAAATGACCTAGGAGGATGGCCTCTACCAAAGTACACCTGCCTCCAGATGAGGCACCACTGAAACAACCAGAATTGTGAGACCTCTTATGGGACACCTGCCCTCTCTCCTGAGCACGAACCATCTCGATCCGTCTAGCAATGTTTGCAGCTGTCTGAAAGGAAATATTACTCCCGGCCTCCTTAGCCATCTGTAGCCTGATAGTGTAGATGAGTCCACCAATAAATCTCCTCACCCACTCCCTCTCAGTAGGAAGCAAGATAAGGGCATGACGAGCTAGATCTACAAAATGAGTCTCGTACTGAGTAACAGTCTACTACCCTGCTGGAGTCGCTCAAACTGCCTGCGGTAATACTCTCTCAGTATGATAGGGAGAAACTTCTCTAGAAATAGCTGTGAGAACTGCTCCCAAGTAAGTGCAGGTGACCAAGCTGGTTTGGTAAACATATAATCTCTCCACCACTTCTTGGCGGAGCCTACCATCCGAAACATAGCAAAATCGACCCCACTGGTCTCAACTATACCCATGTTCCGCAGCACTTCATGGTAGTGATCAAGATAATCCTGTGGGTCCTCAGAAGGTGCACTACTGAAATGAACTGGAAAGAGCTTTGTAAACTTGTCCAATCTAAATAAAGCGTCAGAAGACATGGCGGTCCTATCACCGGCAAGTGCCACAAAAATCGGCTGAACTACCCCAACTGGCACTGGGGAGCCATCTGCTCCAGAGTGTGAGTTGCGGGAGTCGCTACTCCTCCCCCAGCCTGGGAGACAGCTGGTGCCACCAAAAATGTACCGGCCTGGGCCACACTCTCCATAAGGCCCACTAAATGGGCTAGAACGTCTTGGAGCACTGGAATGGTAATGAACCCCTCCGGGACCTGAGTTGGTCCAACAGGTACAGTCTGAGCTGGAACCTCCTCATCAAATTCTACATGCGGCTCCACTGCCGGTACTGCTGCTTGAACTCTAGGCTGAGATCTGCCTCTGCCTCGGCTTTTGACGCGACCTCGACCTTGACCTCGACCTCTACCCTAGTAGGAGCTGCCACCGGGGCTCCGATTGCTGTCCAGCTGTAGATGCAGTACATGTTCCCGCCATCTGTGAGAGAACAAGAATACAAGAGATCAATCATCAATGATAGAATAAAATCGCACGACAGAGAAGAATAAAAGTGAAATTGTTAAACTCCATAGCCTCTAGAAGATAAGTATAGACATCTCTGTACCGATCCTCAAGACTCTACAAAGCTTGCTCGTAACTCGTGAGACCTAAGTAACCTAGTGCTCTAATACCAACTTGTCACGATCCAAAAGTCCCACCCTCAGGATCGTGATGGAGCCTAACATCTCACTTGTTAGGCAAGCCAACGTTAGAATAATTTATCAATTTTTAAAAGTTCAGATTAAATGATGATAAAGAAGCTAAAATAACTAATATAAATCTATGATAAAGTGCGGAAAACTATATAAATTGAAATATCTAATACAACTCTGGATCTAGTGTCACAAGTGCACGAGCTACTAGAATAGTGCACATAAAGGTCTGAATAAAAGTAAACCTGTATGAGAGAAAGTACACAGCCAAAAATAGAAACAAGGGGACTTTAGGGGTTGCGGACGCCGAGCAGCTGTACCTCAAGTCTCCACTCAATCGCCGACCCGAGCAATCTACGCACTGCCGCAAGGACCGATTCCAAAATCTACACAAGAAGTGCAGAGTGTAGTATGAGTACAACTATCCCATGTACTCTGTAAGTGATGAGCCTAACCTCGACGAAGTAGTGACGAGGCTAAGGCAACACTTACAGTAACCTGTATGCAGTATAAAAATAGTGGCATGAAAGAAAATATAGTAACGAATTAAAGCAGTTAATACGTGAAAAATAACTCAACCTCTAAAGGAAAACCAGTAAATGCCAGAAATACCAGTCCTTAGAGTCTCGAATGAAATATCGAAGCCAACACAACACAATAAGGAAATAGAAACACATAGACTGTTGCGGCGCGCAACCCGATCCCACCATACAACACAATCCTCCCTTATTCCACCGTAATAATATCAATAATAATAAATAAATATATGTTGCGACGCGCAATCCGATCCCACCATATAACAGATTCCGTATCATAATTTACCCTTATTTCACCGTATCAATCCACCCTTGTTCCACCTATTGCGGTGCGCAACCTGATCCCAGCGTATCAATATAAATTCACCCTTATTTCACCATATAATTTCACCTTTATTTCACCTGTTGTGGCGCGCAACCCGATCCCACCATAGAGTATGAATATATCAATAAGTGCATTTAATATAACAACTAAAATCACAAGAGTCCTCTACAAGTAATGGACATGAAGCAGAAACAGAAAGGAATCTCGTCTCAAATTAAGAATCTGCTACAATAAATACTAAACAGCAAGACAATTCAATAAATGACAACTAAGGGTACAATTAAGTCATTTAAGGCAAATATCAGCGAGTCATGAAAGCATAGGAATATATAGCATTTTTAACACGAGAATAATAATTGACTAGTAGCAAATAAAGGCATGGAAAGCATTTAAAGCACATAACAGTTAAGGCCTGGAAGGAAATAATTAAGAAAATATGGAAAAATCAGGGAAACAAGCAATTCGACGGCGTATAAGCACTCGTCACCTCGCATATATGCTGCAACACATGAATTTCACATAGCACATAGTTCAAGAATTCCTAATTCTCTCAAATCAAGGTTAAACCAAACACATACCTCACACCGCAGTCAACTCAGAGCTCTACCGCGTCCTTTCCTCTTGAATCCGCCTCCAAACCACTCGTATCTAACCACAATTGACTCGATAATGTCAATTAATGCTAAGGAAGTCAACTACAATGCACAAAGTTAGAATTCCACACTTTTCCCAAAAAATCAAAAAAAGTTAACCCCGGGCTCGCTTGGTCAAAACCCGAGATTCGGACCAAAACTCATTTACCCATTCACCCCCGAGCACGATTATGTAATTAATTTTGAAATCTGACCCCAAATTAAGGTCTAAATCCTGAATTTTGAAAAAAAGACCATTTCTTCCTAAATCCCAAGTTTTCTACCATGGAAGAACAAAGATTAAGGCTAATAATTAATGGGTCATGTTACAAATGGAAGAAAATGAGTTAAAGTATACTAACCTATGAATTGGTGTTGAAATTTCTCCTCCAAATCGCCTCTAGGCCGAGCTCTAATGGAAAAATTATGAAAAATGGGTTAAATTCCGATTTTGAAACATTTAAGTCACTGGGCGTCAGGTGTTCATTGTGATTGCGTGAAACCTGACGTGTTCGCGAAGAGCATTGCCTATCTTGCTTACGTGATCGCGAAGTACCTAACGCGTTCGCGAAGTACCTTACGCGTTCGCATAGGTTTAATTTCCCACACCTCCGCGTTCGCGAGCCTGGGCTCGCGTTGGTGAGGATGCATTTGCGAAGGGGCAGTTCCCCCACTGCTCCGCGCTCACGTAGGGTAAACACGCCCCCAGTCCCAGCTAGCCTTGAAAGAAGCGGCAGAAACCAGCAGAAGTTCATAAAACAAGAAATTCTAAGTGCGAAATGATCTGTAGCCTATCTGAAACTCAACCGAGCCCTCGGGGCTCCAAATCAAACATCCACACAAGTCCAAAAATATTTTTGAACTTGTTCGTGCAATCAAAACACAAAAATAACACCTAAAACTACGAATTGGGCAGCAAACAAATGAATATTTCAATAAAACTAAAGAACTTTCATTTTAACAACCGGACATCGAATCACGTCAAAGCACTTCCGTTTTGCACCAAATTTTGCAGACAAGTCATAAATATAGTGATGGACCTATATCAAGCTTCGGAACCAAAATCTAGACCCGGTATCAACAAAGTCAAACATCGGTCAAATTTATAAATTCTTTAAACCTTTGAATTTTAAATTTTTGATAAAATGCGATAACTCGAGTTAGGGACATCCGAATTCAATTCTGGGCATACGCCCAAGTCCCAAATCATGATACGGACCCATTGGAATCGTCAAAATACGGATCTGGATCCGTTTTCTCAAAACGTTGACCGAATTCAACTCAAATAAATTTTTAAGGCATGAATTCATATTTTAATTAGTTTTTCACATAAATGCCCTCCGAAAAAAGACACGGACTACGCATGCTAATCGAGGAAGGTTAAAAGGAGCTATTTTAGGTTTTAAAATACAGTGTTAAGGGTTAAAGCTCAAAATAACCGATCGGGTCATCACATCTCCACTACATCCGACTTGATTAATTCTCCAAAACTTCATGGTAAGCAACAATTTTAAGGAGTCAGAGATTTCGTATTGATCACTTTTACAAGTATTTGTATTTGTTTTGAACCACAATAATTTGTTTCTTTATATATAACTTATGTGATTATAAGATCCAAGTTACATGATGAGACTTGCTTAAGTATTTAATTCCAATAAAATGATTAAATTATTTTTCAATTTTTTAGGAAAAAATATAGTTATTATTAGTAAGCAAGTTATCAGTATACTGTATTTGTAAAATAACTCTGGAGAAGGAAAGCAACGTATAAATAAAAATATAGAAGAAATAGAAATTAATCTGAGCCCACTGAATTCACAGTATTTTCTTAAGGAACTTAATCCCCTCCTAGTACCCGAGGTTATGGATTATTTTCTCACAAGATAGAACGGATTACACAATGGTGTAGTGGTACTTCAAACCCCAGTGTTTCAGCGAATACAATGATCGACAGCAAATCACACTTACTGTTGCTTTCTTTGTAGTTAAAACAATGCAGAAGAAAGAATGAGATTTTAGAATTTCGTAAGAAAAATCTGAGGGAATGGTCTGCTATTTATAGCCAACATGTTGAGTTTAAACGAAAAGGTGGAACTCTTCAAAATGTATGTTATGGCTTTTCATGTAAAAATGGCCATTACGTAAATGGCTATTTATGCAAAATAAAACGGGAAATCAAAAAGTGATGGAAAATTAATTTACCGTTACAAAAACAACTAATTTGGATTAAAATAATATTACGTTAATCTTAATATTAACAAATAAATTTGGTCCAAAAAATTAATCAATCAATCAGATCATTTGACCAAACCCAAATCCGAATTCGAATTCGAAGCTGAGTCGAGCGAGCGACGATGACGACGGCACGAGGCTTGCCTTCTTCTTAACTCTTTAAGAGCTAGAAGAAGAGCAATTGCATATATATACCCATCAAAACTCTTTTCCTCCTCCAATATTGGACAATGTCCCTTTGTCAAGGAGAAAAATTCAGATATTTCATTTTTCCCTCCATTTCCCATTCACTTTTTAAGCTAACCAATCTTAAACCCAACAATCCCCCACATAAATGGGGAATGGCTATACCACAGAAATATGCATAAAAACTTTGTGATTCGCAAGCAAGGATTAATCGCATCTGGATAAGTAAGTTTCACTTTGAACTTTCCGTAGTGAACTTATGTTGGATATACTCGGTCAATCGATAGATTTGACATCTTTGAATCGTCGAGCTTTGGTGTATACTTAGACAACCATAAGTCACATAATAAATCCTTAACCGTCTTTGGTTCTCATTGTTATGTTCATTTCAGCCATGAACACCGCCTGGTTTCATAAGTACGTAGAGAACTAGCCTTGCAAAATTCTCCTTGAAGCGGCTAACACTTTCACACTTGCATAGGTGATTCCTAAATGTGTCATCCAGTAGATACACTATTTGATATACCCCGTATCAAATTTAGAAACTTTGAAAAAGCTTTAATGCTTTATCCTTGGTACAGAACATTGTCTCATCACGAGAATGGACCAAAAATTTTAGTTGATAATGTTGAAACGTCATTAATGAATTTGTTTGATCTCCTTGAACCTAGATCTTGGGATCTCTAGTCTTCTAGATTGAGTTACCGTCACAATGACTTGTCCTTGGCCACAGTCCTATTCCCCTCAATGATTTCTCAACTACCTGTCTAGTTAGGCCTTTTGGTAAGTGGATCCGACACATTATCGCTTGACTTTACATAGTCAATCGTGATAATTCCTCTAGAGAGTAATTACCTAACGGCTTTATGTCTTTGTCGTATATGAAGAGATTTACCATTATACATAACGCTCCCAGCCCTTCCAATTGCTGCTTGACTATCGCAATGTATACATATTGGGGCTAATGGTTTGGACCAAAATGGAATATCTTCCAAAAAATTTCGGAGCCATTCAGCTTCTTCACTAGCTTTATCTAAGGCTATGGCGCATCCCCCATTGTAGAGAGGGCAATACAAGTTTGTTTGGACGACTTTCAAGATACCCCTCCATCAATAGTGAATACATGTTCGCTTATGGACTTACAATCAGTTGAACCTGTGATCCAATTTGCATCACAGTATCCCTCAATTATCGCAGATATTTACTGTAGTGCAAAGCAAAGTCCTGGGTATGTTCTAAAAATCCCAAAACTCATTCCATTGCATCCAATGAGATTGACATGGATTACTCGTGTATCGACTCAATTTACTTATAGCACAAGATATATCTGGTTGGTACAATTCATGATATACATTAAACATCCCAACATACGAGCATAATCCAATTGTGATATGCTTTGGCCTTTGTTCTTTGCCAGTGCAAGGTTCATGTCAATTAGAGTCTTTGCAACTTTAAAATCTAAGTGCTTGAATTTTCCAAGTACGAGATTGTGACAATGCTATATCTTGAGGAGTCTTATGGACCTTAACACCAAGAATTAAATTGGCAACTCCCAAGTCTTTCATATCAAACTTGCTAATTAGCATACGCTTAGTCACATTTATGTTAGCAATGTCATTACTCATTATCAGCATATCATCCAAATATAAGCAAAAAATGACTATGTGATTTGGAACATTTTTAATGTACACACACTTATCACATTTATTTATCTTAAAATCATTTGACAATATTGTTTGGTCAAATTTCTCATGCCATTATTTGGGCGCTTGTTTTAGTCCGTAAAGGGACTTAACAAGTCTACATACCTTCTTTTCTTTACCTGGAATCACAAACCCTTTAGATTGTTCCATGTAGATTTCTTCTTCCAAATCTCCATTTAAGAAGGTCGTCTTAATGAACATTTGATAAATTTCAAGACCCTAAATGCAGCTAATGCTAATAACATTGTAGGGACGTAATTATTTAACTGGAGAGTATGTATGAAAATAGTCTAGACTTTTTCCTTGTCTATACCTTTTGACCACAAGTCTTGCACTTTTACCAAACACCCACACATTTTAAAATAATTCAAGTTGGGATTCCTTCATTTCTATTTTTCATATGGAATGGATTGTATTTTGCAATGGGGTACTCGATTAGCTCAGTGGTAGAGCGGTCGGCTGTTAACTGATTGGTCATTGGTTCGAATCCTACTTGGGGAGATTTGATTGATTCTGAATTAAAGAATTAAGAATAAAGGGGCTCGCTTTGCCCGTTAAGAGTAGGTAACCCGTTCCCTGTCTTTGTTTCTATTGCATTCTAGTATCCGGTTAGCCGTAAGAATGGCTCCCCCACAGGTTCTGTGGAAAACCAAAACTTATCAACAAGGCTTTCATCATCTTCCTTCATAAACAATTACTTCTTTCCGCAATTCCATTGGATTGGGGCGTGTAAGGCCGTTGTTTGATGAATAATTTCATATTCTAAACATATTTCTTCCAAAGGAGATTCGTATTCACCACCCCTATCACTTCTTATTATTTTGATTTTCTTGTTAAGTTGCGTTCCAACTTCACCTTTGCATTGCTTGAATGCACCTATTGCATCATCTTTACTTTTAAGTAAGTAAACATAGCAATATCGAGTACTATCGTCTGAAATATTTCTTTTCACCGCGAGATGGTATTGAATTCATGTTGCAAATATCTGTGTGAATTAAGTCTAAGGATTTGAATTCCTTTCAACTGACTATAAGGATGTTTAACATACTTAGATTTCACACATATTTGACATTTTGATTTATCGCATCCAAACTTAGGAAATAATTCCAAATTAATCATTTTCGTATAGTTTTATAATTGACATGTCCCAAACGTATATGCCATAAATCATTTGACTCAAGTAAGTAAGAAGAAGCTGAAATTTCATTATTATCAACGACCATTGCATTCATTTGGAAAGGACCTCAGTGAGGTAACCTTTTCCTACAAACATCTCATTCTTACTTATTACAACCTTATCATATACAAAAACTGCACTTAAACCCGTTCTTCACGAGAAGTGCAGTCGAGACTAAGTTCTTCCTAATTTCAGGAACATGAAGGACGTTGTTCAGAGTCACTACCTTGCCAGAAGTCATTTTCAGAAATATCTTGCCACATCCTTCAATCTTGGTCGTTGCAGAATTTCCAATAGAAACCGTCTCTTTGGGTCCAACAGGAGCATATGTAGCAAACACTTCTAACAGCACAAACATGGCAAGTGGCTCCTAAATCAATCCACCATTTCTTAGGATTTCCCACCAGGTTGCATTCAGAAAGCATAGCACACAAGTCATCAATATCCTCGTGCTTTTCAACCATGTTTGCTTGACCCTTCTTCTTGTATTTTCTTGGAGCACGACAATCTACAGATTTATGTTTAGCTTTCCCACAGTTGTAGTAATTTCTTTTGAACCGCTTGTTGCTTGGGTTTCTTTTTTGTCCAGAAGGCTTCTTCCTCTTTTTATTATTTTGTGGAGCATCCTCAATAATGTTTTCTCCCATTATTGTTGAGTTTCCGCGACCTTTCTTTTCAGCAGCTTTGTTGTCCTCTTTGATCCTCAACTGAACAATGAGATCTTCGAGCGGCATCTCCTTGCATTTGTGTTTTAAGTAATTTTTGAAGTCCTTCCACAAAGAGGCAACTTCCCAATCATCGCTGCGACTTGGATGCTCCATTGATAACAAGACCTAAAATTCTATTAGTGATATTAATATAATTAGTACTTCAGCATAAGTATTAATTTGACTTATACCTTCAACAAGGAGATCATGAATAATCAATTGTTCCTGAACTTAGGCAATAACAGACTTGGCATCTACCATTTTGTAGTACAAAAATTTTGCGGCAACAAATTTCTTCAACCCGGCATCCTCTTTGTATTTCTTTTCAAGCGCAATCCATAGTTCTTTTGACGTCTCCACATTACTATAGACGTTGTACAGATCGCCCTCCAGTCCACTAAGTATGTAATTCTTGCATGAGAAAGCGTTCGTTGTCTTGAATTTGTCAGGCAAAACAGGAACATCTTCCTTAATGAACTTCTGTAGACTTAAAGTCGTTGAGTAGAAGAACGCTTCTGCTGCCACCGCTTGAAATCAATCTCGAAAATTTTTTCGGGCTTTTCTGTCGGTGCCAATGCCGGCGTTGTTCGGCTTGTCGATGCATTGGCATTCACCATAGGAATAGGTAAATTTCCGTTCTCAGTCATCATTTCTGTAAAAGAATGACACAAACAAATGTTTTTATCTACGGTGAAGTATTTATATCTTTAAACCGAATAAAACTGGAGTAGAAAATCATGTAGATTTTAATCTCCAATGAAGTAGAAAATCTCTAGGATTTTAATCTCCAAATAACAGATAGTAAACCAAAAATGAATATATGTTAAAGTAAACAAATGGAGTAGAAAACAAGCTTTAATCTCCAAAACGGAGTAGAAAACCACACAGGTTTTTGTTTCCAAAACAATGTATATAACACAAATACAGAATATAAATTTAAGTTCCTTAAGTTTGTTAGTATACTGTATTTATCAAATAATTCTGGAGAAGGAAAATAACGTATAAACAGAAATGTAGAAGAAACAGAAATTAATCTAAGCCCATTGAAGTCACAGTATTTCCTTAAGGAACTTAATCCCCTCCTAGTACCCGAGGTTATGGATTATTTCCTCCCAGGATAGAACGGATTACACACTAGTGTAGCGGTACTTCAAACACCAGTATTTCAGCGAACACAATGATCGGTAGCAAATCACAATTACTGTTGCTTTCTTTGTAGTTATAACAATGCAAAAGAAAGAAGGAGATTTCAGAATTTCGTAAGGAAAATCTGAGGGAATGGTCTACTATTTATAACCAACATGTTGACTTTAAACGAAGAGGTGCAACTCTTCAGAATGTCATTTGTGACTATTCACGTAAAAATGACCATTACGTATATGGCTATTTATGCAAAATAAAACGGGAAATCAAAAAAGCGAAGGAAATTAATTTACCGTTACAAAAACGGCCAATTTGGATTAAAATAATATTACGTTAATCTTAATATTAAAAAATAAATTTGGTGCCAAAAATTAATCAATCAAATCCGAATCCGAGCGAGCGACGGCGGCGCAAGGCTTGTCTTCTTCTTAATATTTTAAGAGTTAGAAGAAGAGAAATTGTATATATACCCATCAAAACTCTTTTCCTCCTTCAATATGGGACAATGCCATTGTCAAGGAGGAAAATTCAAATATTTTATTTTCCCTCCATTTCCCATTCACTCTTTATTTTAAGCTAACCAAGTTTAAACCCAAGACAAGTCACATTTAAAGAATTAGTCACATGCTCTACGTTTTTTTTTTCTTTTTTTTCCTTTTTTGAGATTTGCGTGCGTCTTTTAGCACTAAAATTCACACAACTTTCAATTTATAAGGTATTAAATTCTTAGTAGCATTTTGACATCAAAAAATGCACAAGCTTAAGACAAACATAAATTTAGATTAGCAAAATTTTATGATAAAGCATCAATTATCATAAGCAGGCATTATAGTACATCCATAGTCTTAAAATTCTGGATCTGTCTCTGACCGAAGAGTAGAGAAAATTGTATAGCCATGCTGTAGAATCTGTGTCGTATGCTTGTACGCAATAACGGATGTACGTGCATCACTATGGGTGCTTAAGCACCCACCAACTTATGTTGAAACTTTGATAATTACGTAGAAATTCCTTACAGATTTAACATAAAGGATATATGAGCACTCATCGACAAAAGTGAATGTTGGGTGCTTTAGTCTGACAAACACTTTTTTCCTTCAAGGTCGAGGGCTCGATTCCAGTTGTGAGCAGTATCACTAATTTCATATGTGTGAGCAAGGCTCTCTTTTCCCCCCTTCAATTTTCCACTCTTTTTGTAGCCTATATATTTATCTTTCGCCTTACTCTTTTTTTTCCTTTTTACTGCCCCATTCATCTCAATTCTCATTTCTTGCTCTTTATGTATTTTCCCCAATTTAGATTTATATTGGCTAAACTAGATTTATTTTTCTTTCCTTTTTGTGCTTCTTAAAAAGTTAAGTTTACACATGAATAAGAATAAAAATCAATTAATTATTATCCAACTTATGAGAAAACTGGTCTGAAAGTAGGTTTGCAATTTAATATTGAGAGTTTTAAAACCTTTTATTTCTAAATTAATTAATACACTCCAATTAATTTACTCTAAGCTTTCATTAAAAACTTAGAAAGCTAGTAGTTGGAGATAATAAATCGAGATATGAAAGCATGGCGTGAATTTGGATAGTGTATAAAGCTAGAAAGGTACTACTTCTATCTATGTAAACAGAAGAGTATCATAGTTTAGACCAAATTTCGACGTGTTAAAATATTCAAAAGCTTTACCAATTTTCTTTCTCTATTTTGATGGTGTATACAGAATATTTACCTTTTCAAAAAAAATTGAATTGAGCTCATTTCGATTTGATGATTATAAACACAAAACCGAATTAACTAGACCAAATTAATCATAAATATACCTTACTATGATTTTGTGACGAGTGTTAGATTTACGCTAGAGCACCCATTAACTTTAAATTCTGGATCCGCCACTTGCAAGTTTACACGTAGTGTCACGATCCAAAATCATTAAAGATCGTGATGGCGCCGGACACCACTGTCAGGCAAGCCAACATTAAATAGTTAATTAGATTCTCATTATAATATTTTTGAAATCATAAATTTCCCTCAATTTAACTAATAGAAAAGATGAACTTCATAGAATAATTAATAATATTTTAAATCTTAACTGAGTATCCCATAGTCATCCCAGAACCCACTGTCATAAATGCATGAGCATTTACTAGGAATTTAAAATACAATACAATAACCGTCCGGAATACAAATTTGGACAGAAAAAAATACAAGTACTCTAAAGGAGACTCTATTGGCTGCGGATCGTCTCATAAGATGCAGCTCACCTAAGTCTCCATGTCAACCACGCCGCAGTACCCACAAGTCCACTAGACATACATGTGCCTATACAACAAAATGTACAGCAAGTGTAGTATGAGTACAAAAACAACGCGTACCCAGTAAGTATTCAGTCTAATCTCGAAGAAGCAGTGACGAGAGGTCGACTCCGACACTTACTATGGCCAACAATAATATACCGATGATGCGATAAATTATGAATTTTATAAAACGATTGTAAACTCTATAGCATGAAACAAGTAAATAATTCTTTTATTAATAGGAGGTTTCCAACTTTATTTTCATCATTTATCAACTTATCACAGGCCAATGAGGCAATATCATTTATTATCAATGCCAAAGCAATCAATTCAATCATGCCGAGGTCGTACGGCCCGATCCAATATAATATTAAACTGTGCACTGCATAATAGTAGCTACGCACGGACTCTCGTCACCTCTTGCGTACGTAGCCCCCACAAATAGAGGCACATATTGAATTATTTTACCTATGGGGTTGATTCCCTCTTACAAGGTTAGAAAGGAGACTTACCTCCCTCCGAAGTTCCATAACCGGCTCCCAAGCCCTTCCGACGACTCAAACCGATGCCCAACCCTCCAAAACTAGTCAATAATTATGCAAACTCATTAATATATACTCAAATACTCATTATAATCCTATTTACAACGATTCCCAACTCCGCTGGAAAATTGATAAAATTACCTTCGGGCCCACGTGCTCGGATTCCAAAAAATTTCGAAGATAAACTTTACCCATAAACCCACGAACTCAAATATATAATTTGTTTTCAATTCCATACCCAAATTCGTGGTCAAAATCCAAAAATACCAATTTCTAGGTTTTTCTTCAAAATCTCAAATTTTTTATAATTTTTCATGTCTAAATCCATATAAAAACCTTGTATTTAACTCAAAACTAGTAGAAATCACTTACCTCTTGATGATGATGGAACCCCTCTCAAAATGCTCTCAAAAATTGCCTAAGACCAAGTGGGAAATGAGGGAAATGGGCTAAGTCTCGAAATAAAAAGCCCTTGGCTCAGACTCAGATGTCGCATGCAACATCTGGCTCGCAAATGCAATGGTCGCATTTGCGACAAAAGCATCGCAAATGCGAAGCCAAGCTGTCCCTGCTCAGGTCGCATTTGTGACCAGGATCTTCGCAAATGCGAAGAGGATAGTCATCGCAAATGCGATAATTTCTTCGCAATTGCGATCTTTCCTTCAGCAGCCCCATGTTCGCAAATGTGAACCTTACCTTCGCAAATGCGATGGCCGCATTTATGACCAATACATCGCAAAGGCGATCACACCTGAACCAGCAATCCAATTTCTTCACCAAACACTCTGAATATACTCCGAAACTCACCCGAGCCCTCGGGCTCCAAACTAGATACCCACACAAGTCTAGAAACATAACACGAACTTTCTCGAGGCCTTAAATCACATCAAACAACGTCGAATTCATGAATCGCACCCCAATTCAAGCTTAATGAACTTTAGAACTTCAAACTTCTACATTCGATGCCGAAACCCATCAAATCACGCCCGATTGACCTCAAATTTTGCGCACAAGTCACATTCGACATTACGGACCTACTCCAACTTTCGGAATCAAAATCCGACCCTGATATCAAAAAGTTCACTTCCGGTCAAACTTCTCAAAAACCTTCAAATTTCTAACTTTCGCCAAACGACTCTAAAATGACCTAGGGGCCCCTAAATCCGCTTTCGGATGCGCCCCCAATACCAGAATCACCATACGAAGCTATTCCCACTCGGGATTCCAAACGGACATTGATAACAAAAAATACACCTCCACCCCAAATTTATGAAATTTTTCCAAAATGCTAACTTCCACAATAGGCGTCGAAGCACTCCCGGGTCATCCAAAACCCAATTCGGACATACACCCAAGTTTAAAATCATCATACGAACCTGTTAGAACTTTCAAATCCCGATTTCTGAGGTCGTTTACTCAAAAATCATACCTTAGTGAATTCTCCCAACTTAAAGCTTCTGAAATGAGAATTTTCTCTCAAAATCAACTCCGAACTTTCCAAAATTAACTTCCGACCACACGTACAAGTCATAATACCTGAAATGAAGCTGCTCATGGCCTCAACCGTTGAATGGCGTGCTAGAGCTCAAAACGGCCGGTCGGGTTGTTGCATTCTCTCCCACTTAAATATATGTTCATCCTCGAACGTGCTAAGAACTGCTCTGGGGTTGTCTGAAATCACTACTTAACACCTCGTGCACCTACCCGTGCCACCACAACTCAGTTGAGCACACTAGCTCGAGTCAGTCTAAAGATTCTCCCTTTTTCTTAGTCAAATAAGCCTTAGAACCCAATTCCAGCATCCGGAATTCTCTACCAGGCCAGTTTCCATCATACGATCACCGTATCAATCTCTATGCGATGCACTAATACGTGATTGCATACCTTTGTTGAATCCAAACTATGCACTGCATAACTTACGTGATCATAATAACATGCTCTGATGACAATGGCCGAAATTTCATGAATCCGATGCTCACAACACACCTCATGACTCATATAAGTCGTGTTCCAACTCTTGCAATACTGCCATGACGGAAGAGATGTGTAGAAACTCATAACCAACTGCTGAGTCAACAAATCATTAGGTCTATTCTCCTGACCAGAACATTTACCTCATTCTGAACTGAATATCGATAATCACTCTTTAATGTGCCTTATATAAATCATATCGCGCTGATCCCAGGTCCAATAATTTTGTCTCACCCAGTATAAGTTGTTCAGGCAATAAGCCGCCCAAGACATGACCAAGAGTCTCATATGACGCCACAATATGCCAACAAGCTACCAACTCGAATGTGATAAATAAGGAAAACAAACTCTAGAAAGGACTACTCGACCCACACAACTAATTAGACAACCCAAAAGGTGTTATGAACCTTTCTCAGAAAATGGGAAACAAAACACACAAGAATAGATATAGGGGAATGTACTCAACATCACACTGTTGCGGCGTACAACCCAATCCAAACACACTACTACAAAAAAGACCTTTAGCGGCAATACAAAATGGCTTTAGCGGCAATAACTATAGCCGCTATATCTTTTACCAGCCATTAGTGTTTTGCCGCTAATGCCGGGGTCGGCAAAGCCTTTAGCGGCTTTTGTTGCAAAAGCTGGTAAAAGGTATGGTTTATTGCCGCTAAAAGTTATTATCTTTAATGGCAATTGTTTGCGGCAATTATAATGGCTACTAAATCCAATCCAAAACGGCCAACTATACTTCTTTAGCAACTATTTTTATAGCCGCTACATTCAAACTAATTGTCGCTAAACATTCGTATCTCTAACGGCAATTGTTAGTGGCAATTATAATGACGACTAAATCCAATCCAAGCGGCTAACTATACTTCTTTACCATCCATTTTTATAGCCACTAAGTTCAAAATAATTGCCGCTAAACGTTCGCATCTCTAGCGGCAATTGTTTATGGCAATTATAATGGCTACTAAATCCAATCCAAACGGCTAATTATACTTATTTACCATCCATTTTTATAGCCGCTAAATTCAAAATAATTGTCGCTAAAAAAATTGCATCTTTAACAAAAATTAGTTTGCCCTTTTAGCATCCATTTTAATAGCTAATATGTTTAACTAAATTACCGCTAAAAATCAATATCTTTAAAAGGCACTAGCGATAATATCAATAATTTGGCAATAATTAATAATAGTTACTATATTTGTATAAAATATGACCCAAATAATAAAATATATTAATATTAATTCAAAAAACTGTAATATATCTTATTAAATCTTAACAAACAAAAGGAAGTACTAATCAAAAATATTAATATCATCGTAACTTAAAACATAAAAATATATTCTTTGGACCAAATAGCTAATGTCATCATAGTAATAATCCAAAATGATAGTCTTCAAATAATTTCCGCAACTTCTCATCATTTTGAAATCTTCCGACTGCTAAATTATCGAACATCAAACTGTATGACCTGAAATTATAAAATAATTGTGTTAAAGGATAAAGTATAATATTGAAAAAATATCTTGAAGATTCCATCACTGTTAGATACTTTGTCAGTCAAACACTGCAAGCATTGAGGAAGTCTCATGAATTTGAGTACAGACTTGCTGAGGAAAAGCTTTTGCTCAAAAGAACTATATCATGAATCTATACGAACAGCTTGACAAGAAAAGATCAGATCTATCAAGCCATACATCAATGGTTGAAACAGATGCCTTACTTGATGTTGTCCTGAAAAGAGTAGAGCAAATAAAGCAAGAAATTTCGAAACTGAAGGACATGAAACAAGCGCAAAATAGATTTGGAAGAACTTCGAAGCAAATACTCAAGGATTCCTTTGGTCTAGAAACAGAATCGTCTTAAGCAAGCTCTGCCCTTTTATCTACAACAAATACGCTAACATTTATAAGCAGAAACAACTACATTCTTTTGATCGTGCATAACGAAGAATCAAAGTCTTAACATAACGAAGAACCTGGTCAAGCTTCAACTATTATTTGAACATCAATGTCCCAGAGAGATACAAGTTACACAACCAAACAAAATGTTCCAGATTTCACGAATCATAAATCAACAAGTAGAACAGATTTGATTGCAGCTGTTACTCAAAATTTGGCTGCTACAGCTGTTAGTCAAAATTTGGGAGGAACAGAGGTTGTTAAGGAGCATGTTGGAAATCTGCGACAACATAAGGAAGGTGCAGATCTTTTTAAATCAGTAAAACCAGCAGCTAAGGGTGATGTACCTGCTACTACAGCACTCTCGAGGTTGTACAAGGCTGTGAATTCAGCCATACAACCTAATACTATGTTTTCAATAGGCACAAGGAGATACTGTTAAAAAAATTCCAAGCACGAGGAAAAGAGATAAAGACAACAGAGCTCAGTTAAGCATTTGTAAAGTTAAGCACCAAGTTATTTGTAAATGAATAGCACAAATCTTAAGTATCTAGTAGTGCTAGTGTCAAGAAGGAAACTCCAGGCTCTTTATCTATCTAAGGTAGGTTAAAACCTGTTGATAACTTACATTATTCTGACATGTTGGAATATGAGACATGACGGCATAGAGCCATGTATTTGCACTTGTGCAACTGCATGGGAAGTTGGTCTCTAGCAATCAATGATCAAGAGATATAACTGCTATTACAGTAGTTATTCAACATTCCAGTCCCAGCATCTTCAATGCAAAAGAAATTTACTAGGAACAATGTCCAGTTGTAATTTTGGGCTTCGAAAATGCAATAGGTGATCAATTGCTAAATCAAACGGGTCAAGATAATAGTGTCGCTACTCACAAGCTAAGGTTGGAACAGTTTTTTACACGTAAAAGGTGACAAACTTATTACATTTCACCTCATCCTCTTCCTTCTTTGGTCTTAAAATGATTTTTCAAAGTGAAACTTAGGACTAAAGATGTTAGTGATACTCCGTTCCAATTTATCTGATACTCTTCTCAATTTGAAAAGTTCTAGAATATTTGTCACAGTTCCTCTTCTAAAAATCTGTCACAACTTTCAAGAATTAAGAAATTCACGCATCCAATCAAAATTTAAATTTTGATGTGATGTTTTCTCTATAAATCTATCCTTCAACCATTACTGTGATGTTTTTCTACTACCATCACCGATATGATGTCTCATATTTCGAAACTGAAGGACATGAAATAAGTGCAAAATGGATTTGGAAGAACTTCGAAGCAAATACTCAAGGATTACTTTGGTCTAGAAACAGAAAGGTAAATGTAATTCAGGCAGGAAACTACTATCACAATCTTCGAAATATATAAAAGTAAGAAGTATCCAAGTAAGTCCAAATACAATAACAAATTAATAAAAATCGAAGGAGCAAAACTCAAACAATAGCGACAAAGGACAAAGATGAGTAGTACCGTGAGAAAGTTGAGCATTTTCAGTAACACTAGGACAAAAATGTTTAAAGCTTATAAAATTTGAGTTACCTGTTCACCTGAAGTGGCGTTGCTACTTTGAGGCATTTATTAAACAGCACATCAACTGTCTTCTCCGGTGAAAATTTCCAAATATCTTTCAGTAAAGTAGGCCTAAAACCTTTTTTGCTTCTGAATTACCTAAAATTAAAAAGATCTGAATCATCTGCTGACATCAAGGATCCTAACTCCAGATATATTACGCTACTGAAAGAGACTAGCAAAGCAGGAATATTACTATAAGTGTCACAACAATGTCAAAAAATTACAACCAAGTGCTCATATTGGAACTAAAGTGCTCATATTGGAACTAAAGGCTGTAGGAAATCAAGAATCATCACATGAAAGGAAGTAAGCAATTGATCCTAATGCCGATGTTTTATAGTTTCACAATGTGCAACACAACCAGAAGATGCAGACCCAATGAACTTTATGTAGATTTTTCCGTTACTGTGCGACAAAAATACAAATACATAAATAGAAGAGTGTCCTAATAAGTTGAAAGAAGCTATCTTCAAGGTCGCTATACATACAAAAGCCAAGAGAAGCATATGTTACCCAAAAAATAAAACTGTTGTAGCAGAACTCATAGTTGTCCTTCTGCAGTTGTTGCACAATTGTGTAGTTGTCCCTCTACTGTTGTTGTACAACTGTGCAGTGGTTCTTCTGCAGTTGATCATTAGTTTTAAGTATAAACTCATGATCCCAAACATACATCTTAACAGTTAACAAAGAGAAACCACATCTCTTGTCTTCAAGATTAACTAATAGAGTATCAGTTTTATAATTGTATGCTCACTATGTATAGTAGGCTCTACTGAAAAATATCAGCTCTACAATCATAAATATTGAAGTTTGAACCACCCTACAGTCCTAAGAATTTTACTATTAAAGGAAAGAGAACCAATAGAACTAGACAAAGAACTTTCCGTTTTATGTCAACACCGTGAGCAGCACCTTATGTCTGAATATTTGTATCATCAAATACTTCAGCACGTAATATTCCAAAGTTTTTTACTTGGTCTCTTTGTTTCTTTTTCTTTTTTTGTGAAAGACAACAAATTATATTCCATTAGCACAACGACTGTGGAAGAGCCATATTTACAATTCAGAAAAAGAGCACAAAAGTTCTCATGTCAGTGAATTGTCCTGTATTTTCTAGAAATACAGTCACATGTTTGTGTTGTCTAACTCAACATCCATGATAAATTACTTTCCTACTTTCATTGTGCAAGTTTTCAGAAATAAATAACAGCATTTACATCAACATAAGTAGTCTAACGATATTATACTTCATGTACTTCTCCCTGAATGAATGTCAATCGTTCATCATTTCTAACGTGATGTACAACTAGGGCTCACCTCAATGAAAGTAAAACATGTTGGCCTTCAGTAATATAAAAGATAAAGGATATCCCATGCAGTAACACTAAGTAAGAGTAAGTGAATGGATCAAAAATAGCATAAGAAGAGGCATTTAGCATGTATTCATTTAATATTTAAATAAATAAACTTAAAATCATTCTTTTCTTAACAAGTAACAAATCTTTAAAAAAAATCCTACCATATCAACTATTAAGTAACATTTTGGTAATTTAAAGTGCAAAAGGCGAAACAAGAAGTAACAACATCTTTAGATCATAATCCAAGTTACAAATATATGTGGGAAAAAATTAACATAGTCAAATCAATGGAGAATTAACACGAAGAGATCTCAGAAGCTAACAAACTGAATAGTTCACATTCACCTAAATCGACAATTCAAATAGAATTACTTTACACTTAAATTAACAAAATTTTCTTTAAGTATAGTCTGCTATGAATAGCTTATAACAATCAAAAGTAAACATATAACATTAGGAAAACTAAAGGAATCAATTCAATAAGTAGCCCGCCAATTTAACAGCATCCAAAAATCACAAATCACAATATAGCAAACACAAAAAAACAAAATTATCTCTACAAATCACAAACTGCCATAGCTTGACATCACAAATCACAAATCGATTTAGGCTCAAGTGTTTGGGTACCTGGTAAGAAAAATACTTTGACGATGAAGACAAGAAAGTGAAGGAGAAAAATGCCAGTAACAATCTCGAAACCTACATAAAAAGAGAAGATGGAGATTTAAACAATAGCGACGCCTCAATAACTTTGTTAAGCAATAGTAAAGAAAATTAGACATTTGACTAGTTTCCTCCTTGTATGCTTAAATATTTACCTTATCAAAAAAAAATCATTAGAACAAAGTCAGACAAATATTTGTAATAGAAGATATACTCTCTAGAAACCCTGATATTGAGAAAAGTTGTAGCTATGTTCAAACTGATCATGTACAAGTCTTTTCTTCAAACAATAAAGTTAAAACCAACATATTATTTTAGTAGAGTGCAATATTTTTCTGCTCGGAGATTTCTAAATTTAAAGGTAGAATCACTGCTTATACAGAAATATAAAAAAATGTCTTATAACAGGATGTAGCAATATATATCTCAGAGAGATTTCTAAACTGTAATTAACCGAATCTAATAGTTCAAGCAATTGCAATCCCAATTTCTCACCACAAAAATGCTAAAAGCTAGATAAGAAGCACAAAGGTGCTAAAGTGTACTTTAAACTTCAAAGTGAATAAACAGTTGAAAACTTCACACACCAAATAGACGACTGGGACTATCAAGAACTGGAAAAATTACCTAATACATGTCCCTAACAACAGTGATTGGTATTAGTGAAGAATAGAGCAACAAATTGCACAAAATACAAAGAATGATAGAAAAGCACTTCGTTACTATATTTTTTATACATCAAGTAGATAACATAGGACAACGACATAAACTATAACATATGAAACTTAAAATTCCATATAATGGCCAGTAAATCTTAAGGATGATGCGTTATTCTTGTTACTAAATTTCATAGAATAAAAAAATTAACAAGATGTCTTAAATTCTATTTTTTGAGCAAAAACAACCCAAAAAAAAGTATTGCACTGGCTCGGAATAAAACTTAGCAGCGATTGAGATGGTGACGGCGAGTATACTTCGATAATTGAAACCCTAGACCTAACCAACACTAATTTTTCATCAACCCCTAACCTACCCAATCGATTCATAAAGATAAAGACAGAAACTTACCGGTGATTGTGAAGGTGTTAGCGACTGTGACGGTGTCGGCTATTTTGGTCATCGGTTGAGATATAGGGAGGTGGAGATGCTTGGTGCCGATTTCAAAAATATATTGTTTGAGCGTATATTGTTTTGCCAATTTAGAATATTTTATTGAAAAGTTGAGCGGCTTTACAAGGTTTAAGCGGGAGAGGATTTAGAGGAAAAATAAAACAAGAACAAAAATAATATATTTACCGTCTATTCTCTTAAATGGCCATTAAACATATACTAATTACCAGCAAATATTTATTGGCCGGTAATATTTGCGTTCCCCGAATAAATTAGCGGCAATTACTTTATTGCCGATAAATAATTGCCGCTAAAACCTATTTTTGTTGTAGTGACAATATACTCGTATAAGGAAATACTTTGCCGAGCTAAAATGCTCATGACTACGAAATATCCGAATATCGGCCAAAAGCACACTAAGTGCATAATACCATCCCTGGGGAGACGCAAATTAAACTCAAGCACAACTAAGGTGCGATATAAGATCTGAATCTCGGGAGTCATCCTGCTCACATAACACCATCGCTATGCAAAACCTCAACACATATGATATTTATCACGTCGTTTCACAACTCACACGGCACAATATAGTATTACATAAAATAGCCAACGACGAAACAACATCCAACGTCCGAATACTCCTCCATAAAGAGCGCTATGCTGAAATGAATTCATCCGGCCTGATATAGAGCCCACGCTCACATTTAGATCCATCCACAGACCTCAAGCCAATTCTGATCGTACTGCATTAGGCTAGTAACCTTTCAAGGATCCACAATAACACTCATTCCCCTGACACACGAGAACAGCTGTCAAATCCGGAACGAACTTCCATAGTCCACAACCAAACGAACCGAGCGCCCTTCAGGCATAAATTCTCACATCAACAGTAGTACCACAATCTCCATACTTGGTTTTAATCTTTAATCATTTAAGTGACTACCTGTCACACTTCTACAATCTTTCTGTGGGATGCCGATGCCCCCTTTTTCCTCGCGAAATCGGGTTTACGACATTCAGGAAAGACAACTCTATTCCCGTTTGGGAATTGAGTTTTGGATTTGGAGAGTCGCCACCTAATGATTATAGTGCATTAGGACACTTTAAGAAAAGAATTTGGGATAAAAACCAGAGTTTGGGTAAGGGCTAGAAATTATCTTGAGGGGAAGGTATTAGGCACCCCCCAAGATCCACTAGTGTGGTTCCCGGCCATGCTACAATTGTGACTTTAAATGCAAACAACAAGTAGACAAGCAAGCATTGCAAATACGATGAAACCACTCACATAACAATTGCAAATAAAAAAGCACAAAAGGATTTAAAAGTGCTGAAATCTGGAAGGAAGTAGTTTTATAATCACAGAAAGGTGTGAGAGAAAAGAAGGGGTCAAATAATTGATGCAAGCAACTTAAAAGAAGTAAAAGAAGCGGAAGTTGAAAATTGGACAGCTTTTAAAATTCTGAAAATAACAAACTAATAAAAAGGGAGGGGGGTCCTAGGTTTATATATCACATGGATCATTTACACAACACCGGTATCCAATTGTACGCGTAGTGTTATCATGTGATCATCATCTACATGTCTACCCTTCCCACCCCGTTAAGGTATTAAAACGCGGAATGGTATCGTTACTTATTGCATGCTATTACCCGCCCCAATCCTATCAGTCCCGGAGGCAAATGGACTACTAATCCTAAAGGGAAAGGGGTTTGGGGCTTTTAGAAGTTTTCAAAGGACAAAATGCTAAGGCGTCAACCAAAACACATAAGTGCAAATAGAGGGAATCAGGCAAGCAAACAGGGCTCAAATATGCCTCCATAAACCAGCAAAAAGTCATAGAGTTTAGCATGTCTTACACGTACTGTTTTTGGTCTTAATTAAATAAAGCGACGAGCGGACTGGTTCAACACATATTTTTAGGCGAAAAAGTCTACATTAGGCTTACTCGAATGCAGTTGACTAAAAAACCGATCTGATTGTTAATCCTCTAAGTGTTGGTTAGAACTAGGCGTGATGTATACTAACTTTAGAAAAAGATACATACTGAAAAGGGGTTACCAATTTTAACAGGACATTACGAGTTCAGCAGTTAATATTACCTCTATTCAGATTCGAGATTTCCTTTAAGCATGCTTTCTATATGTATGCTGATTTGGACACCTTTTGGACGTTAACAAAGGTCCTAGGAACATGGTATCTATATGCAGCTCTTGTTATTAAACCTACAAACTGTTTGCCTAGTGATGTTTATAAATGCAGAATGTTATAGTCTATAGACCATATTTTATAGAACAATTGGAAGTTAATCCTGTAGGTAGGATATCTATGCGCGGAGACGCAGAAATTATGAGTGAATCCTATAGGCATGATTTCTAGGTATGAGTTTGCAGAAGTTAAAAGTTAACCTATAGGCATGAAACTAGGCGTATTTGCAGAAATTAAAAGTTAACCCTATAGGCATGATATCTAGGTGTGAAATTGCAGAAATTAAGAGTTACCCTATAGGCATGATTTCTAGGCGTGTGTGCAGAAATTAAAAGTTAACCCTATAGGCATGATATCTAGGTGTGAAATTGCAGAAATCATAACAAACTCCTATAGGCATGATCTCTACCCTTGATGCATAAAAATAAATCCCAACCCCCTTTTTACTAAAGTTCCCCGAGCTTGTACAAGTTATTACAACCCAAAAGAAATGAACTGGAATTAAAAAATACATCAGAAATCCTCAGCTACATACGAGCAGCCTAATCCAGACTTGAGGCCTAATAATATGAGATTGAGCCACTTCCGAGATCCAGATTTCCAAGCCTTATCTCATCTAGGGTGTTTCAGAGATCCAAGGGATTTCAGGAACCCCAGGCAGTGCATACACCCAAGATGTTCATCAGAAAATTGAGTTGTGTAGTGTGGAAAGGCCAGCCCTTATGTGTCCAAGTTCAGAGGGAGCTCAAGGGTCCTAAGGCAAGGCTCACACAAGAGGGGCAGAACCTAAGTTCTAAGAGCATAGTGCAAGTGCAATAAGAGAAAGGGGATAGGGAATACCCAGGCAGGCTGGTGGTCATGCCCAGCCATAAAGTAGACTGGCACACCCATAACCAAACCTGTTGGCCAAACATTTAGAGAGTAAAGACCTACTGGAGGTCAAGCTATGGTCTGAGCAATAACTAGAATACTGTCAGGCCAAAGTTGTTACTCAGCACACACAATAAGGGAATAGGGATGGGAAATTGACAAAGCTTAGGGCCCAAAGGATCCAGTTCATATCCATGGACAATGACTTCGCATATTGCCATGTTTCTGAACGATAACTTAAAGCATATAAGGGGATACGGGGGTTTGGGATTCATAAGGTTGCAAATAAATAACAAGTGACTGACAGGGTGCATACATAGATAAACATTAATTTACAAGGGAACGTATTACAGCATGCTAGTAACATATCTTGACTACAGAAACATGAGTAGAAGTAGACAGGAATGACAAACTGGAGTAATTAAAGAAAACATATTGTTGTTGAGGCTTGTAAATTAACTAGGACATACCAGTAGAGAAGCAAAGTGCATAAAGGTAAAGCAAACACAAGTCCACATTCTAGCCTTGGCTTTCAGCCGGCTAGGCAAAGCAACATCACAAGTAGTAGTAAAGAAAGAGAGAGTTTTAAGAGTAAGTGTGTATATTTTGAACTCAAGTTGTTCGTGTCTCCGTTTAAAGAAAAGAGGGTAGGGTATTTATAATTTTGAAAACGAGTGGAGAATAAGGTAATAGGTAAAGTTTTAACACAAATATGGAAACAATCACAAGTCAGAATCAATTAACACAAGACTTACCTTTAATCAAGGGATTATTGTTCAAACGGATACTAACAGGGTCAAGATAAGGAAAGAAAAATCAGTCTTTAAGCAGAATGGTTGTTGCCATAAAAGGAGCAGTAAAATCATATAATAGGTGTTTAAGTCTAAGTACAAGAATGTAATTATTTTTGGAAAGGATCTGGTAAGGCCAAACAAAGAGAAAGAATCAATTACCCCTTAACATGCGAGTAAAAATCAGAATTTCACAAAGGAAAAGTTTTGAAAATTAATCACGAGTTTGAGAATCAATCACAGAAGGGACTCAGTATATAAATGAATTGCACAAGTAATAGACATGTGAGGCCAAGTTATGGCAAAATAACAGCATATAGTAGTAACTAAAAAGAAGACATTCGAAGCATGATAGTCAAGTTTCAGTGTTTAACAATAGAGAAGAAGATCAGAAGCATGCAAAGAGTTGAGTGAAACCATAGTTGAGTTTGACAGGTAGTAAGAACTCAGAACCAAAAGAGTCACATGAAGAAAAGAGAATTGAAGCACATTGCATTTTCAACAGACGAGTTGCACAAACAATTTCAAAGAAATCGAATAGTCCCCAAAGAACTAGGGTTTTCTAAAATCAATCAAGTTTAGAGGAGATAAGCAGATAAACAAATAAATAGATTCAGAGTCTCGGATAAACCCCAAAAATTAGGGCTTTCACTATGCTACCTCAGATATAGAAGAAAGTAAATCAACGAATATTAACAAACAGACTAAGAAACTCGAACAAAATCCCAAAAAATTAGGGGTTTCAACATGCTAACTCAGATAGAAAACAACAAAAACAAAACACAGTAAAACATGTCGAGAATCAGAGAAGAGATTCGAAATAACTTAACATGAAACCCTAGTTGAAGCAAAAAATTAAAGAGACTCGAGAAAAATGCATAGAAGGTTCACACACACATAGATCCGGAGCAGATCTAGAAATAAATCGAAGGAACCTTAGAGATTAGGGTTTTGTAAGAAACCCAGGTGATGAGAAGGCTTTGGAAACCATCGATCTGAGCAGGAAAGTCAAACTCGAATAGCCATGACTGGCCGGACAAAGGTTGAAGACGACCGGAGAACAGTCGTCGAGCAAAAGGCTTGGTCGGAACCCTTCAAGATCTGGTCATAGGACCTTTAGAAAATGAGCACGCAGAAGCCATGAGAGGCCAGTATAGGCTTCCGATGAGGCTGAGAAGCCATAGATTAGGGTTTCAGTGAGAGGCGACGGCTAGGGTTTTGAGGTGAGTTGAGAGAGAGTTGAGAGAGGAGGGAACTCAGAGGCGGCGGTCGAGAAAAAATGAGGTAGGGTTTTAGGGTCGTTTGAATTAAAAAAGGAAAGGGAAGAGGGGAGTCGTAGATCAACGGCTGGGATTAAATGGGTTAAATGGGGACCGGGTTGGGTATGATAGGAAGGGGTATGGATCGGGTTGCAAGTAGTAATTGGGCTGGGTATTTTTTGGGCTGAGTTGGGGTTAATTGGGGATTAAATTGATGCTATATTTGCGATTGAAATGGCTATGTGTTAAATAGCCGATTTTTCCCTTTAATTTTATATAAAAATAGTTAAAAACGATTTTAAACAAATTAAAAGCACTGAGCTAATTAATAATATATAAACATTAATCTGAAAATACTGGAAATAATTTTATAAGTGTAAAAATGCCATTAATCGTAATATAGGCTATAACTGCAGTTGTGTGCAATTTAGCGTTAAAAACACCAAATGAATTCGTAAAAATATGCAAAAAGTTGTCGGGTATCAACAGCTGCCCCTCTTTACCCAGGAAGGATGAAAGAGTTGTCGGGTAAAGACATGATGGCCAATTTTGACCGGAAGCGGCGATTTGAAAAGAATTTGACCGAGCTCTGGTTTCTGAGCTGCCTACATATCCCTGGGTTTACAGGAATCGGGCCGTATGTAGTTCAGGAACCATTGACGGGACATGCCGATGGCGATTCGAAAGAGACGGGCACGATGTTTTAAGGGGGGGGGGGGGGGGGGAAGAGGTATTTGAAACTTGATCGGCGGTGAGGACCGGAGCGGGATCGCTCCTGCTGAGACGGCAGTTGCTAGCCGATGTACCTGCAAGTGAGCAATACGGGCGTATATTGTGCATAAACTTAAACGTGATGCAAGTTCCCGTTGGACCATGAATGTTGTCCTTGGATGGTTGGGATGACGTCCTCGGACCATGATGTCCTGGGCCATGAAGCGCAAAATTAAAGGATTCGCAGGCCATGAAATGATGTTCTCGGCCTATGATAATGGTGCCTCCGAACCATGATGCCTTTGAATAATGATGTGCAGGATATAAAGTGGGGTCCTCGGGCCATGGCATGGTGTTCTCGGGCTATGAGGATGATGCCCCCGAACAATGACGCCTTCGGATAGTTTTGGCGATATTTAAGCCCATGAAATGCAGGATTTGGCGGTATTTCAGCCGATGCAAAAAATGTAAATGGCGATATTTCAGCCGACAGAAATTTAAATAAAACAGGCGATGTTTCAGTCGATGTAAAAAGTAAAATGGCGATATTTCAGCCGACAGAAAGCATAAGTATAGATGACTATGGAGATGAACTGGCGATCTTTCAGCCGATAAAGAATTTAAATAAAGTTTGGCGATATTTCAGCCGATTACGAGATGTAAGTAAAGGCGGCGATATTTCAGCCATGCAAGAGAGATAAGGTGGCGATTTTTCAGCCACGCAAGAAAGATAAAGTGGCGGTATTTCAGCCATGCAAGTGAAGGTAGAGCTTAACCTCGGAAGGCAGAAAGGTAGCCTTATGCAGATAATGCAGAATGGAGACAACGCTTAGTCTCGGAAGGCAGAAAGGTAGCCTTATGCAATGCAAAGAATGCAGATGGAGACAACGCTTAGTCTCGGAAGGCAGAAAGATAGCCTTATGCAATGCAAAGAATGCAGATGGAGACAATGCTTAGTCTCGGAAGGCAGAAAGATAGCCTTATGCAGATGATGCACATGGAGACAACGCTTAGTCTCGGAAGGCAGAAAGATAGCCTTATGCAATGCAAAGAATGCAGAGGGAGACAACGCTTAGTCTCGGAAGGCAGAAAGATAGCCTTATGCAGATAATGCAGATGGAGACAATGCTTAGTCTCGAAAGGCAGAAAGGTAGCCTTATGCAATGCAAGAAAATAAAAGGACGGATAGTAGTGAGATTTCTTAGCTGATTGCTGATCACGATGCCGTGACTGTCAAGGAGGTTGTGTGTGGATCCTCGAAGAGGGAATTTCTACCTCGGCGGGGATGACCGCTTCTGTACCATAAACCAGCATGAAGGGAGTTGCTCCAGTCGATGTGCGGACCGTGGTGCGGTATCCCAGCAAGGCGAATGATAACTTCTCATGCCATTGTTTGTGACTTTCGACCATCTTCCTTAGTATCTTCTTGATATTCTTGTTGGCTGCTTCTACAGCTCCATTCATTTGAGGCCTATAGGCTGTAGAATTCTTGTGTCTGATCTTGAAGGTCTCACACATAGCTTTCATCAAGTCACTGTTGAGATTGGAGCCATTATCGGTGATGATTGATTCTGGAATCCCGAATCGGCAAACAATATGGTCACGGACAAAATCTGCCACAACTTTCTTAGTCACTGCCCTGTATGACGCTGCTTCAACCCATTTGGCATCATTTTGTAACAATACATTCCCCACGGCGTGATGAAAGCCGTTTTCTCTGCATCTTCCTCATCTATCCATATCTGATGATATCCGGCAAAACAATCAACAAAGGACTGCAACTCATTCTTGGCGCAGTTGTCGATAAGAATGTGTATGTTCGGCAAGAGGAAGTCATCTTTGGGACTGGCCCGGTTAAGATCCCGGTAGTCGACACAAACTCTAACTTTCCCATCTTTCTTTGGTACTGGCACGATGTTGGCTAACCATGTCGGATACTCTACCACTCTGAGAACCTTAGCTTTGACTTGCTTAGTAACCTCTTCTTTGATTTTCAAACTCATGTCGGGTTTGAATTTCCTGAGCTTCTGTTTACTGGCGGACAGGCTGGATCTGTTGCCAGTTTGTGAGCTACAGTGGACGTGCTGAGACCAGTCATATCATCATACGACCAGGCGAATATGTCCTCATATTCCTTTAAAAATTCTGTGTATTCTTCCTTTTCTGATGGTGACAGGTGAACATTGATGCGAGTTTCTTTGACATTTTCTGTATCTCCCAAATTAACAAACTCAGTTTCTTCCAAGTTAGACTTAGGTCTATTCTCATTGTTTATCAGGGTTTGAATATTGTCCTTTAATGAGCGGCACTCGTCGAGGGTATGTCCCTTCATGCCGGAATGGTACGCACAGGTCTTATTAGGGTTGACCCACTGGGAAGGATTCTCTGGAGTTATGACTGGGATAGGGATGACGTAACTAGCAGTTTTAAGTCTCTCGTACAGCTGATCAATTGGTTCAGCGATGGCTGTGTATTGTTTGGGAGGTTTGCGGTCAAAATTTGGACCGGGTCTAAAGAAATTTTGACGGGTGGGAGGTGATTGGTAGTGAGAGGGTTGAGCGTTATAAGCTTGATAAACAGGTGCTGGTCGAGAGTATCTGGGTGAAGTGGGTTGGTATGTGAGAGGTGGAGAGGATTGGTAAACGAGAGGTGGATTTGGATAGGAGGGTGCCGGTGCTTGGTAATTCGGGATAGGCTGATATGTAAGTGGAGGTGATGGGTAGGTGTGGTATTTTAGTGGTGATTTGGCTCCCTGTGCGACCATTACGGCACTCACATCTTTCTTCTTGGACGTGCCACCGGACTGTAAAGCCTTATTGGTGGCGTAATGCTTCAAGATTAGTAACCATACAATTCATAATGCCTTCTTCGATTCTTTCTCCCAGTTTGATGATATCGGAGAACTTTTGACCCTCGATTAGCATCAACCTCTCGTAATATTGGGGATCTTGAGCCCGGACGAAGAACCTGTTCATTTGTTTTTCTTCTAGGGCCGGCCTGACCTTTGCAGCTTCTGACCTCCAACGAGTAGCATACTCGCGGAATGTTTCAGTAGACTTCTTCTTCAAATTCTTGATGTAGAATACATCCGGTGCATTCTCTGTATTGAATCGGAATCTATCTATGAAATCCGAGGCCATGCTACCCGGCTTGTCCATTTCTTGGGGTCCTGGCTGATGTACCAGGATAAAGCATCCCCCTTCAGACTTCTCATGAAGAGCTTCATACGGATCTTCTCATCCTTTCCGACTCCGACTAGCTTATCGCAATATGTCCTCAGGTGGACCCTGGGATCTCCTGTTCCATCGAACATTTCAAACTTGGGAGGTTTGTACCCCTCCGGAAGTTCAACATCTGGCTGAATGCAGAGGTCTTCATAATTTAACCCCTCGATACCTTTGTTACCTTCCACGCCCTGAACTCGGCTGGTCAATTTCTTGAGTTCTGTTGCTAAGTTCCTGATAAGGGAGTCTTTGTCATCAGACTCAGGTGCACTTGAGATTGTTTGAGTATAACGGGGTACAGTATCCACGTAAATAGGAGTGTTGTGGAGATGGTCATTTGTGGTGTTCAGTGGATCGGGTATGAGTAGTGGAGTGTTGTTCGGAGTGTGGCATGCGTTGTAGTGTTGGGTGGGTTGTATCTGTGGTTGTGGGGTATTTTGTGGAGGTGCGGGATTCTGGGTGTTGACATCAGGAGCGGTGAGAGAAAATGACAGGTCGCCAAGTTCTGAACCTGCTCCAGTTCTTCTTGGAACTTTAATAATTTTTGCTCAAGTTGGGTAGCAATTTCCTTAGCAACCGGGGTACCCTGACGAACCTCAATTTCCTTTCTGGCGCTTGGATCTCCCATTCTACCTTTGTTCTTGTTACGGATAGGAGTCGAAGGAGGAGGAGGTGGAGGGCCCTTGGATCTTGTGGAGTATGATGATGATGCCAGAATGCACGAACTAACCTTTGGGGAGGGGAATAGAAAATAAAAGAAAAACAAAAGGTAACAAGTTAGTGCAGGTTATGAGGAAAAAATATTGCAGTATTTAAACACGTTGTGCAAGAATATAAATCGCGTCCTAACTTTGGTGCCTCGTTGTGCCCGAGGTAGGCCTAGCGTCATATAGTTTTGGAGAACTTATAATTCTAAATGCCTCATATAAAAATAAGACGAATCCAAAACGACTCTAAATAATAGAAAGTAAAATGTCACTATTGGCCATTGGCCTAATTACATTAAAATAAAGAATAAAAGGACTCCTAACTACTTGGTCCCAGAAGGACCTTCCCCAGGTTGAATGCTCTCGTTGATCAAATCCTCCAGCTCGCGTAGGTTCACCAGTAAAAATGCCTTTGCCAGGCGTTCTCCTTCGTTTCCCTCAGCGTTCTAGCAGTCGGTGACTCTTTTTCTTACTTTTCCTTCCAATTCAAGCGGACTGTATTCCAGATATTCCAGCTTTTCGCTAGCCTTGGTGACCCTCTCTTTCCATTCATTGATTTGGTCACTTGATGGGAGATTCCTCCACCAGGTCAGCAAGAGTGAGGGTATACTGACCATACCGAAGTCGGGGACCTTGTTCTCCATTTTCTGCAAAACAAAAGGGTTAAGACCATACCCCCCACCGGACTCGACTATTTAAACCAATAATTAGCATAAAAGCATTTAGTTCTCCAAATAAATGCACAGAATATGGTGGCGTCCGTTTGGGTTTCAAGGAAACCCGGTGGACTTTGGACAAGGCTATCCTAATGAGTCATTATGTGGACAACATAACTGACTCGGCTAGGTTTGACCATGATGCATGTACAGTTTAAACGGAGTAAGGTTTCTATTGGGGTATTAGACAGGTACCCTTGAGCGGACAACTCAAGAGAGAAAGGCACGGAACCATCGACTGCACCGCTGATCGACTGGTTTTACCGCAAACACGATTTGCCAAATTTAAGGGGTGATAGTATTGGAAGAGCGCAACCACTCATTATAAGCGTGCTATGGTATTTGTTTGGCACGAGTGGAATATGATGTTGAAGATGCAGTTTACAAGAATGAAACAAATTGACATGTATTTTCACGTTCATACAATAAATGTTTACAATAATTGCTCAAAAATTATAACGGTATTGATGGAAAGCGGTAAATGAAAGTAATTAAAGAAAAAAAAACAAAAGAAACAAGTCAGTTTCGAATAAAGGCATTAAACAAAAGCAATAAAAGAAAACAATAAAGTCACATATAACATGAAATGGTAAAAGCCTAAAGATTCTCCAGCAGAGTCGCCATGCTGTCGACGCCCCCTTTTTCCCAAGAAATCGGGTTTACGACATTTTTGGAAAAGACAACTCTATTCCCGTTTGGGAATTAGGTTTTGGAATAGAAGAGTCGCCACCTAATGATTATAGTGCATTAGGACACTTTAAGGAAGAATTTGAGATGAAGAACCAGAGTTCGGGTAAGGGCTAGAAATTATCTCGAGGGGAAGGTGTTAGGCACCCCTCAAGATCCACTAGTGTGGTTCCTGGCCATGCTACAATTGTGACTTTAAGTGCACAACAAGTAAACAAGCAAGAATTACAAATACGAGGGGGTTTTCATATAATAGTTGCAAATAATTTGAATTTAAACGAAGTTAAAGCGGCTGAAATTTGAGAAGAAAGTAGTTTTCGAAATAAAAATAAACAGATATAGGGAGAGGGGTCCTATGTTTATAAATAATATGGATCACCCCACACAACACCCGATAACTGTTTATACACGTGGTGTTATCGCGTGGTCATCATATCCATATCTACCCTTCCCACCCCATTAAGGTATTAAAGCACGGAATGTCTCGTTACTTATTGCATGCTAGTACCCGTCCCAATCCTATCAGTCCCGGAGGCATTTGGACTAACTAGTCCTAATGGGAGAGGGGTTTGGGGCCTTTTGGAGAGTTTTCAAAGGACAAAATACTAAGGCGTCAATCAAAACACATAATGCAAGTAAAGGGGAAAGCAAATAAGCAAGTAGGGCTCATATAAGCCTCCTAAAATCAGATAAAGCCATAGAGTTTAGCATGTCTTGCACGTACTGGTTTAGTCTTAAATTAAATTAAAGCGATAAGCGGACTGGTTCAACATATATTTTTGGCCAGGAAGTCTACACTAGGCTTACTCGAATGCAGTTGTCTAATTCTGATCCAGTTGATTAGTTAAACCCTTTGTCTATGTGTTGGATAGAACTACTGATTTTAAAACACAAGCTGATTTTAAAAGAAAATTTCAGAGTAACAAAAAGTTTCAGAAAAGGGTACGTGATTTAACAACTAAACGAGTTCCAGAATGCAGATCGGTTGGGAAATGTTTACCAGAGTTCATGCGAGTAGGTTTAGAAAGAAAAGTTGTTTGTTTTAGTAAAATCAACACTGTTTTGAATAAGTGAGACAATTTTTGGTTTCGAAAACCCTATAGGCATGCTTTCTATACGTAATACCAACGGAAGCCTTGTAAACCAAGATATCTACATATGCCATTTTATTATTAAACCTATATGTTTGCCTAATGGTGCTAGTATATGCAGAGATGCAAACCCCTATAGGCATGGTATCTACATGCAGAATTCTTATGAGCAGGATATCTATATGATATACAGAATTCTTATAGGCATGATTTCTATATGCAGATGCATAAACTTGTGAACATGATTTCTATATATGAAAGTGCAAAAATTCAGAAGCAAACCCTATAGGCAGGATGTCTATATGCTTAGTTGCAGAAATCAAATGTTAAATCCTATAGACATGTTTCTACGTGTGAAGTTGCACAAATCAGAAATAAATCCCTACAGGCATATTTTCTACCCTTAGTGCACAAAAAATAAACCTCCTCCCCCTTTTCTTTATTGAATCCCCATGAGTTTATACAAATCATTACAGACCAGTAGAACAAGACTGAAATTAAAAGTACATCAGAAGCTATCAGCTACATCCGAGCAGCCTAATTCAGACTTAGTGTCTAATAATATGAGATTGAGCCACTTCCGAGATCCATATTTCCAAGGCCTTCTCTTATCTAGGGCGTTTCAGAGATCCAAGGGGTTTCAGGAACCCCAGGCAGTGCTTACACCCAAGATGCAAATCAGAATGAGTTATAGTGCAGTGTGGAAGAGCCAACCCTCAAGTGTCCAAGTTCAGAGGGAGCTCAGGGGTCCCAAGGCAAGTCTCACAAGAGAGGGGCAGAACTTAAGTTCTAAGAATGAATGCAAGTGTAATAGGGAGGGGTAGGGAGTGCCAAAGCAGGCTGGTGGTCACACCTAACCATGAGGTAGGCTGGCACACCCCTGACCAAACCTGTTGGCCAACCATTGGAGAGTAAGGACCTATTGAAGGTCAAGCCACGGCCTGGGCAGTAATTAGAATACTGTCAGGCCAAAGCTTCAACTCAACACACATAATAAGGGAATGGGGATGGGAAATTGAAAGAGCTTAGGACCCAAAGGGTCCAGTTCATGTCCATGGACAATAACTTCAGCTATATTGCCATGTTTTTGAACCATAGCTCAAAACACATAAGGGGATATAGGAATGGGATTCATTACAAGAAATGGGCAGAACACATTACACAAAGATTAAATACTTCAGACATTAAAGTGAACATGGACTTAAGAACTGGTAAGTAAACACATTGGGTTGGGGCTAGAATTAAAACTAGGACATACCAGTTTCAGAAAGCAAAGAGAGCAGAAATCTTATAACAGGCCACAATACAAATAGCAAGAGTATACTTATGAGTGTGAGTCTGATTGCAGAAAAAAGACTCGAGTGTTGGTCGTGTGTGTGTTTAGAAAGGAGCAGGTATTTATAGTTTGAAATCAGGCAGGGAACAAAGGTAAGAAAATAATCATGTATCAATTAGAATCAATCAGTAGCAGAAAATCCTTTGATTGAGGAGTTCAAATTTGAACGGTAAAGGGCAGAAAATATTTAAAGAAGGAGATCAAGTAAACATATTGTGCGTAGCATACAAATAAGGGGTAAATACATAGGGGTTTTAATTAAGGAAAGAAAATTCGAAACACACGGTTAAGTAAATAAGGAAAAAACAAAGTAAATCAATTAGTACATAGTAAATCAGGGAATCAGGGATTCAAAATCACTAATGAACCAAGTCAGAAATAAGGGAATCGAAAGGTTAAAGAGAGTTTTCAAATAAAACATGGAAAGAATCAATCATGCTTACACAAGGAAGTCTGAAATCAGTCCCAAAATTCTAGAGGGACAACCAGTGTATATAAAGAATGCACAACATCGGGCGTGTGAGGTTAAATCATGACAAAGAGAAACAATAATGTTAGCGAAACATGATAGTCGTATAGGCTAATCAGAAGCATGCTAAAGAGTCAAGTAAACAGGGTCTCATGGATTTTAGCAAAAAGTCAGAATCACATGGAGAAACAAAGTTGAAACAAAGATGAAACAACTTCAGGAACTCAGAGATTAGGGTTTTGAAACCAAGCAAGTTTAGAGATGAGAAGCACACAAAGCACGTAACAAGTGGCCTCAAACTCGAATAAAACCCCCAAATTCTAGGGTTTTTACCATTAATCGAGTCTAGAGACGAAAACAAGCAAGTCAGGCAAAAGAATACTAACGAAATAAGTTCAGAAAACTCAAAGGGACTGAGACCTTAAACATGTATTTCCCAGAAAACTTCATGAAAACATAATAAAAGAAAAATCGTGCAAAATACAGTAGGGGAAGTCATAAGAGCAAGATAGAAGAAAACACAGCAGAAGAAAACACATAAGAATCTCAGTAGAGCATGTAAAATCAGAGAAACCCTAAATCGGAGAAGATGAAAGGTTTGAAAGCAAACTTTTGAAAGAAACTTTGAGAAATCGTTTGAAAACCTTAAAATAAACATAGATCTAGAACAGATCTAGAGGAATTAGGAGAACCTTGAAAGGCTAGGGTTTCAGAAGAACCCTAGAAGCGAGAAAGCCTAGAAAAGTCACGATCTAAGCTAGAGAATATCACAATCAGGCTCAAAAGACTAAGAGCCACCGGAGCAAAGCCGGAGATGGCCGGAATATTCAAATAGGTGAAGATCTGAGTGAAGGCCATCAAGGTCTGGCCTCGATTCTTCAATCAACAGGCATGCAGGAGCCATTGGAGGCAGGTACAAGCCTTCAATGCCTTGGAAGCCATGGATTCAGGCGATTTTGGGTGGTAACCAGAGGGAGGCGGCTAGGGTTAGGTTTAGGTCTTAGAGAGAATCAGAGAGGAGAGGGGATTCGAGGGCGGCGGGTTAGGAGAAATTAGGGAATTAGGGTAGTCGTGTGGATTAAAAAAGGAAGGGACGAATAGGGGCCGTTGATCTCAAAGATCAACGGCCAGGATAAAAAAGGGTCTGGGTCGGGTTATTTGGAATAGGGTCGCGGGTTAGGTTTAAACGGAAATGGGTTGGGAATTTGGGGCTGAGATTGGACCTAATTTGAGGCTAAAATTGAAATAAATGGGGCTAGTATTTAAATAGCCAATTTTCCTTTGTTTGATTTTATAAAAATAGTGAAAATTACTCTGGGATAAGATCAAAAGCAATGAACCCCTTAATAATTCATAAATATTAATTGAAAAATACTGGAACTAATTTTACAATTATAAAATACTATTAATCGTAAAATAGGCTTTGATTGCAATTATATGCAATTTAGCTTTAGAAATACCAAATAAATTCGTAGAAAATGTGCCAAAAATCACCTTAATTATATTTTGGTGTAAATATGAGAATGAAATAAGTTATTCACCAAAAAATAATAATTTTGGAAATGAATACTGGATTTTGTTGTATTAAAATAGGCAATAAATTGGTTTAAAAATTATTAAAAATTTGGAAAAGTACCGAAACTCTTGGGTGTGCTTATATATGCACATATGCTATTCTGGAAATATTTTGGGTGTAAAACTTAGGGGAAAATTGGGTATCAACAGCTGCCCCTCTTTACCCGGGTAGGATGAAAGAGTTGTCGGGTAAAGATATAATGGCCAATTTTGACCGGAAGCGGCGATTTGACAAGAATTTGACCGAGCTTTGGTTTCTGAGTTGCCTACATATCCCTGGTTTACAGGAATCAGGCCGTATGTAGTTCAGGAACCATTGACGGAACATGCCGATGGAGATTCGAAAGAGACGGACACGATGTTTAGGGTGGCAAGAAGTATTTGAAGTTTGATCGGCTGCGGGAACCGGAGCGGGATCGCTCCTGCTGAGGCGGCCGTTGCTGGCCGGTGTACCTGCAAGTGAGCAATACGGGNACGAGTGTTGGTCGTGTGTGTGTTAAGAAAGGAGCAGGTATTTATAGTTTGAAATCAGGCAGGGAACAAAGGTAAGAAAATAATCATGTATCAATTAGAATCGATCAGTAGCAGAAAATCCTTTGATTGAAGAGTTCAATTTGAACGGTAAAGGGCAGAAATTATTTAAGGAAGGAGATCAAGTAAATATATTGTGCGTAGCATACAAATAAGGGGTAAATACATAGGGGTTTTAATTAAGGAAAGAAAATTTGAAACACACGGTTAAGTAAATAAGGCAAAAACAAAGTAAATCAATTAGTAGATAGTAAATCAGGGAATCAGGGATTCAAAATCACTAATGAACCAAGTCAGAAATAAGGGAATCGAAAGGTTAAAGAGAGTTTTCAAATAAAACAAGGAAAGAATCAATCATGCTTACACAAGGAAGTCTGAAATCAGTCCCAAAATTCTAGAGGGACAACCAGTGTATATAAAGAATGCACAACATCGGGCGTGTGAGGTTAAATCATGACAAAGAGAAACAATAATGCTAGCGAAACATGATAGTCGTATAGGCTAATCGGAAGCATGCTAATGAGTCAAGTAAACAGGGTCTCATAGATTTTAGCAAAAAGTCAGAACCACATGGAGAAACAAAGTTGAAACAAAGATGAAACAACTTCAGGAACTCAGAGATTCGGGTTTTGAAACCAAGCAAGTTTAGAGATGAGAAGCACACAAAGCACGTAACAAGTGGCCTCAAACTCGAATGAAACCCCCAAATTCTAGGGTTTTTACCATTAATCGAGTCTAGAGACGAAAACAAGCAAGTCATGCAAAAGAATACTAACGAAATAAGTTCAGAAAACTCAAAGGGACTGAGACCTTAAACATGTATTTCCCAGAAAACTTCATGAAAACATAATAAAAGAAAAATCGTGCAAAATACAGTAGGGGAAGTCATAAGAGCAAGATAGAAGAAAACACAGTAGAAGAAAACACATAAGAATCACAGTAGAGCATGTAAAATCAGAGAAACCTTAAATCGGAGAAGATGAAAGGTTTGAAAGCAAACTTTTGAAAGAAACTTTGAGAAATCGTTTGAAAACCATAAAATAAACATAGATTTAGAACAGATCTAGAGGAATCGGGAGAACCTCGAAAGGCTAGGGTTTCAGAAGAGCCCTAGAAGCGAGAAAGCCTGGAAAATTCACGATCTAAGCTAGAGAATATCACAATCAGGCTCAAAAGACCAAGAGCCACCGGAGCAAAGCCGGAGATGGTCGGGATCTTCGAATCGATGAAGGTCTGAGCGAGGACCTTCGAGGTCTGGCCTCGAACCTTCAGGTATCAAGCACGTGGCAGAAGTAGGGGGTGAGAATAGGTCGTCCATGGTTAGAACAGCCATAGATTCCGGTGGATTTGGGGTTGGAGGTGGCAGAGAGCGATTAGGGTTTTGAGAGAGCTCGAGAGCGTTTGAGAGAAGAGAGTTAGAGGCGGCGCTTCTGAAAGAATGGGGTAGGGTTTAGGGGTCGTTTGGAATTAAAAAGGAAAGAAGGGATCTGGGCCGTTGATCAAAATGATCATTGGATCAGATTTTAAATAGAAAACAGGCGTGTTTGGGCGATTGGATCAAGTAATCGGGTTTAAATTGATTTGGGGTCGGGATTGGGTTGAATGGGGTGCAAATTGGGCTGTAATTGAAATGAAATTGAGGCCAGATTTTAAATAGCCACTTTTCCCCGTTTAATTTATAAAAATAGTAATGATGGTTTTTAAAAATAAATTTAAAAAATACTGAGTAAACAAATATTACATAAATATTAACTAAAAAATGCTGGAACTAATTTTACAATTATAAAATACTATTAATCGTAAAATAGGCTATGATTGCAATTATATGCAATTTAGCTTTAAAAATACCAAATAAATTCGTAAAAAATGTGCCAAAAATCACCTTAATTATATTTTGGTGCAAATGTGAGAATAAAAATTAATTATTAGCCAAAACGATAATTTTGGGAATAATTATTGGATTTTGTTGTATTAAAATAGGCAATGAATTGGTTTAAAAATCATTAAAAATGCCAGAACTCTTGGGTGTGCTTATATATGCACATATATGCTATTTTGGAAGTATTTTGAGTATAAAATTACTAGGGAAAAATTGGGTATCAACAGCTGCCCCTCTTTACCCGGGAAGGATGGAAGAGTTGTCGGGTAAAGATATGATGGCCAATTTTGACCGGAAGTGGCGATTTGAAAAGAATTTGACCGAGCTCTGGTTTCTGAGCTGCCTACATATCCCTGGTTTTACAGGAATCAGGTCGTATGTAGTTCAGGAACCATTGACGGAACATGCCGATGGNTGATTTTATAAAAATAGTGAAAATTACTCTGGGATAAAATCAAAAGCAATGAACCCCTTAATAATTCATAAATATTAATTGAAAAATACTGGAACTAATTTTACAATTATAAAATACTATTAATCGTAAAATAGGCTATGATTGCAATTATATGCAATTTAGCTTTAAAAATACCAAATAAATTCGTAAAAAATGTGCCAAAAATCACCTTAATTATATTTTGGTGTAAATATGAGAATGAAATAAGTTATTCACTAAAAAAATGATAATTTTGGAAATGAATACTGGATTTTGTTGTATTAAATAGGCAATAAATTGGTTTAAAAATCATTAAAAATTTGGAAAAGTACCGAAACTCTTGGGTGTGCTTATATATGCACATATGTTATTCTGGAAATATTTTGGGTGTAAAACTTAGGGAAAATTGGGTATCAACATCCACTTGCCATGTTAGGCAAGTGATTATGTAATACCATAATCGGTTAGCCAGTAGAGAAAGGGAGCCGGATAAGGTAAGAAATCACCAGATGATTCCATATCTGGTTGGAATCGAAGGGGATTTGGTGGGGATTTGGGGTGACGGCGCTTAGGGTTTGAGAGTGAAAGAAGGGGAGATTGAGAGAATTCAAGGGCGGCGTCTGGTGAGAACTGATTAGGGTTTAGACGGGTTAGGCTAATTAAAAGGGCTGGGGCGGTGTGGACCGTTGATCTTAGAGATCAACGGTCCTGATTTAAGGGGTTTTCGAGTCGGATAGTTAATTGGGTAAGGGTAATTGGGTTAGGTTATTGGGCTGAGGGTAATGGATAGGTTATTAGGCTAGCTAGTATTGGGCTAGGTCCGAAATTAGTTAATTAAAAAGGGGCTAAATTTTAAATACCCAATTAATTTGATAAAATAATTTATAAAAATAGATAATAAATGATAAAAATGCTATTTATGCATGAAAATGATTTAAACTAATTACTTAATATTATAAAAATATAAAAGGTCATTTTCCGGGTGAATAATGTAATTATGCATATAGGGGCTATTGTTGCAAAGTTATTGCAATTATAGCCTATGCATATAAATATATTTATGCATAAAATGATTAAAGCTTAGTATAAATATAAATGATAAAAATCAAGTAATAAATCATATTTGTGATGCGATTAGTGATTATTTAGATAATTTAAAATCCTTTTAAATTACAAAAAATTATGGAAAAATACTGGTGGATGCTCATGCACTATGTATATATGCATTTTAAATATATGAGGGAAAATTGGGTATCAACAACACTAACACTGGTCTCAATCTTCTTAGGATCCACCTGAATACCCTCTGCTGATACAACGTGACCCAAGAAAGCAACTGAACTCAACCAAAACTCACATTTTGAAAACTTAGCATATAACTGGCTGTCTCTCAGAGTCTGAACATCGACCCGAAGATGTTGCTCATGTTCCTCTCGGTTGTGGGAGTAGATCAAGACATCATCAATAAAAACAATCACAAAGGAATCGAGATAGGGCTTGAACACTCGGTTCATCAAATCCATGAATGTTGCTGGGGCATTTGTCAGCCTAAATGACATCACTAGAAACTCATAATGCCCATACCGACTCCAAAAAGTTGTCTTAAGGACATCGGATGCCCTAATCCTCAACTAATGGTAGCCAGAACTCAAACCGATCTTTGAAAACACTTGGGCACCCTGAAGCTGATCAAATAAGTCATCAATCCTCGGCAATGGATACTTGTTCTTGATGGTTACTTTGTTCAACTACCGATAATCTATGCACATCCTCATCGATCCATCCTTCTTCTTTACAAACAACACCGGCGCACCCCAAGGCGAGACACTGGGTCTAATAAAGCCCTTATCAAGCAAATCTTGTAACTGCTCCTTCAACTCATTCAACTCTGGCGGGGCCATGCGGTATGGCGGAATAGAAATGGGCTGAGTGCCCGGAACCAAATCAATGCAGAAGTCAATATCCCTGTCGGGTGGCATCCCCGGCAGGTCTGCAAGAAATACCTCTGGGAACTCTCGAACAACTGGTACGGAATCCATGTAAGGAACCTCAGCACTAGAATCGTAGACATAAGCCAAATAAGCTAGACAACCCTTCTCGACCATACGGCGAGCCTTCATATAAGAAAAAACCCTACTGGTAGAATGACCAGGAGTCCCTCTCCACTCTAATCGAGGCAACCCCAGCAAGGCTAAGGTCACGGTCTTGGCGTGAACAATCCAATATAACGTGATAAGGTAACAGCCAATCCATCCCCAAAATAACATCGAAATCAACCATATCGAGAAGTAGGAGATCTACATGAGTTTCAAGACCCCCAATAATGACCACACACGAAATGATAAACATGATCTACAACAACAGAATCTCCCACCGGCGTGGACACATAAACGGGAGCACCCAGAGAATCATGAGGCACAACCAAATAGGAAGCAAAATAGGATGATACAAACAAATAAGTAGATCCCAGATCAAATAATACTGAGGCATCCCAACTACAAACTGAACCCGTACCTGTGATAATCGCGTCAGATGACTTAGCCTCAGGCCGGGCTGGAAAAGCATAGCATCAGGGCTAGTCCCCACCACTCTAAACTACATCTCGAGGACGGGCCCTGTCTGGCTGGCCTCCACCTCTAGCGGCCTGACCTCCACCTCTAATACCTCGACCTCCACCTATAGATGTTTGACCCCTACCTCTAGCTGGCTGAGCGGGCGGTGGAACACCTGGTGCTGGGACCATGGCACGAGAACCCTGATGCTGAGAACTGCTCGATGCTCGAGGGTAATACCTAGCAATGTGCCTCAAATCGCCACAAGTATAACAAGATCTCGGCTGCTGTGGCTGATGACCCTAAAACTGACCCTGGCGGCCTGAGTAACCACCTTGAAAAATCCGGAGCGGAGGTGCAATGATAGGAGCTGGTGGTGTACTGAAGGCTAGCTGATCGAAATACTGCATATGAGAGCCACGGCCACCTGGAGCACCTGAGAAGCCTGAAGCGTTGAATGGAACCGCCTGGGAGGATGGCCTCTACCAAAAGTACCCCGGCCTCCAGATGAGGCCTACTGAATCCACCGGAGTGACGAGGCCTCTTGTCAGACCCCTGACCACTCCCCTGAGCTAAAACCATCTCAACTCGTCTGGCCACATTGGCTGCATCCTGTAAAGAAATCTCGCTCCCTGTCTCCTTAGCCATCTGCAATCTGATAGGCTGAGCAAGTCCCTCAATAAACCTCATCACCCTCTCTCTCTCTCTCTCGGTGGGAAGTATAAGAAGAGCATGGCGGGCCAAATCAATAAAGCGGGTCTCGTACTGAGTAACGGACATGCTGCCCTGCTGAAGGCGCTCGAACTGCCTGCAATAGTCCTCTCTCAGTGTAATAGGAAGGAACTTCTCGAGAAATAGCTGAGAGAACTGGTCCCAAGTCAAAGAAGGCGACCCAGCTGGCCTGGCCAACAAAAATCCCTCCACCATTTCTTGGCGGAACCTGACAGACGGAAGGCAGCAAAGTCGACCCCATTGGTCTCCACTATCCCCATGTTACGCAACACCTCGTGACAACTGTCTAGATAGTCCTGGAATCCTCTAAAGATGTACCGCCATAGGTAGTGGTGAACTGCTTGGTAAACCTATCCAATCTCCACAAAGCCTCAGAATACATAGCTGATCCATCGCAGGTCTGTACTGCGACACCCGGCGGAACTATCCCAACTGGCTGAGCTACTGGAGTCTAAATTGGGGAGGCATCTGCTCCGGAGTGTGAGTAGCGGGAGTCTGGGCACCTCCCTAGCCTGAGAGACGGCCGGTGCCACAGGCAATGTGCCGTCCTGAGCAACACTCTCCATAAGGCCCACTAGACAGACCAAAGCATCCTGAAGTACCGGGGTGGCGATGAACCCCTCTGGAACCTGAGCTGGCCCAACTGGAACGGTCTGGGCTGGAGCCTCCTCATCAAACTCTACCTGAGGCTCTACCGCTGGTGCTCAGCCTCGTCCTCTGCCCCTCGTAGGAGCTGCCACTAGGGGCTCGGGCTGCTGATCAGCTGATAAAGCGGTATGTGTTCTCGCCATCTGCGAAAGAACAAGAGTAGAAAGTTCAATTAGCATTGAGAGTTCAAATTGCACGACAGAGAAGAATAGAAGTGTAATTGTTCATAAACTCGGTATCCTCTGGGGGATAAGCACAGACGTCTCCGTACCAATCCCTCAGACTCTACCTAGCTTGTTCGTGAATTGTGAGACCTAGGCAACCTAGTGCTCTGATACCAACTTGTCACGACCCGAATTTCCCACCATCGGGATCGTGATCGCCTAACTTTTCGGAATGCTAGGCAAGACAAGAGATAAGGATTCAATACGCTAACCACTATCCAATACCGTAAATAACATCAATCAAACTAAACAGATTAAAGGAAAGCGGAATTTCATAATAATCCAAGTACTATTACACGACTACCCAAAATCTGGTGTCACAATCCACAAACTACTAAGAGTCACTACAAATACTGGCTGAAAGAAAAATACAATTGTTCTCGAATTAAAAGAAAATAGGAAACTAGGATAACTGGAAGGGGACTCCAGGGTCTGCGAATGCCGGCAGATCTACCTTGGGTCTCCTGTTGGACTGAAGGTAGCAGCTCAAATCGGGTCAGCACGGTCCGGTACCGAAATCTGCACAGAAAGTGCAGAGTGCAGTATTAGTACAACCGACCCCATTTACTGGAAAGTGCCGAGCCTAACCTCAGCGAAGTAGTGACGAGGCTAGGACAAGGCACATATATAAACCTGTGGAGTTATACAATATGCTAACAGAAATAACAATTAACAGAAGGTAAACAGACATTAACGGGAGGGGAAACATGCTGAGGGTATCAAAACAGAGAATCACAGCAGTAGAGGAATTTAACACAGCAAGTAGACCTTGAACCGGTAATAACAAGTAAACACAGCAAACTGAAAAATGCACGGCATCACCCTTCGTGCTTTTACTCTCAACCTCACCAGATAATCAATAATGGAAACGTGCACGGCATCACCCTTCGTGCTTTATCACTCTTTCTCATCATATAAATAATAGAAACGTGCACGGCATCACCCTTCGTGCTTTATCACTCTACCTCACCAAACAAGAGACAAAAATAATAGAGAGGTAGAAATGGCAACAACAAGCCTTACTTTAACACTTAATTCCACAATACCGATCTCAACTTTGGGCAAAAACCCCATAAATACCATATTCCAAAAAAAACATGATAAAAACTTCTCAACACATCGATTAACTAGTCTACACATGAACAATATGGTCAAAATATAACATTTCCAAGAATAAAGCTCATTCACATGTTATGAATCAACAACAACGTATAGATACTCGTACCTTGCCTATACATCGTACTCAACAACCAAACACGTAACAAAATAAGCAAATAACACCTAATCCCTCAAGCTAAGGTTAGCCACAACACTTACCTCATTCCTCGGCCAAAATCAAGGCTCAATCACCGCTTCTCCCTTCACACACGCCCCCGTACCAATAGAATCTAGCAAATTACCAACCAAACAATTCAATTTAAGCCTTAGGAACTACCCACGATAGCAAGAAATTCAGTTTATGTCATTTTGGAAAAAGCCAACACCCGGGCCCGCTTGGTCCAAACCTGAAACTCGGACCAACACCCGATTACTCATTCACCCCTGAGCCCGGATATACAATTGGTTTTGGCATCCGACCTCAATTTGAGGTCTAAATCCCCAAATTTCAAAATCCCTAGCTTCTACCCAAAAACCCCCAATTCCACAATGAAAATCCTAGATTCTAGGTTGAAATCTTGTTATAAGAAGTGAAAGATTGAAAGAAAAGAGTTAAGAATCATTTACCTATGATTTGGAGAAGAACTAGCCTTTGGAAAATCGCCTCTTGAGGTTTAGGTTTTGAAAATTTGGGAAATGAATGAAAAATCCCGTCTAAGTCCCTTTTACACAGATGCAGATGTCGCATTTGCGACCTGAGCTTCGCAATTATGAAGCTCGCAAATGCGAAGAACCATCGCAATTGCAAAGTTCTCCACACCTCTGCTCTTCGCAATTGCGAAGGTATGTTCACAATTGCGAAGAAGAGCCTCCGCAAATGCGACTAAATGATAGCATTTGCGATCACTACCCTACCCAGTGTTACTTCGCAAATGCGAAGAAGTCTTCGTAATTGCGAAGACTGCATGGCCCAGCTTATGATCGAAATTGCGATAAAAGCCTCGCAAAAGCGGAACCTATAGGGTTCGCAATTGTGATGCTTGATCTCGCAATTGCGAGATCAGAGGCCTGCAACAGGTTCAGTCATACCAGCAAATTTTCCTAAGTTCCAAAACTCACCCGAGCCCTCGGGGCTCCAAACCAATCATGCACACAAGTCTTAAAACATCATAAGAACTTGCTCGTGCGATCAAATTGCCAAAATAACATCTAAAACTACGAATTTAACACCAAAACGCATGAAATTCTCAAGAACACTTGAAATTCCTATTTTCACAATCGGATGCCCGAATCACGTCAAATCAACTCCGTTTTTCACCAAATTTCACAAACATGACTTAAATATTATATTGAACCTGTACCGGGCTCGGGAACCAAAATACGAGCCCGGTACCAACGAGATCAAACATTAATCAATTTCTTTAAATCCTTAGATTTTTAGTTTAACAATTTTTAACAAAAATTCATTACTCGGGCTAAGGACCTCCGAATCCGATTCCGGGCATACGTCCAGGTCCAATATTTTACTACGGACCCTCCGGGACCGTAAAAACATGGGTCCAAGTCCGTTTACTAAAAATGTTGACCGAAGTCAACTAAAATCAACTTTTAAAGGCAAAAGTTATTATTTTCTCGAATTTCCACATAAAGGCTTTACGGAAACCTGCCCAGACTGCGCACGCAAATCGAGGAAAAATAAAGTGAGGTTTTGAAAGCCTCGGAACACCGAATTTGGTTCTAAAACGTAAGATGACCTTTTAGGTCATCACACAAACCCTTCTGAAAACCCTTCTTCACTACCCAAAGAACCATCACCAACACCAACACCTTCAACCACCCCTACATCAAAGAAATGTTGAGTCAAGATGCTTGCTCGCAAGACAGTGGTTGTTAGTGAACTATCCAAGAAATTGGATGAGAAATTAAAGGCCAGTCAAGCAGAGGAACCCCAAAAATCAGAAGATTCTTTCAAGTCTGCAATTGAGGGGGAAGAATATGTTTTGTCTGAAATAGAACAGGTAACTTCTGGGCTAAATATTACATCTGATGTCATCTCTGATGTGGCTGAGAATGTGGAGAACAAATTTGTTCTTGTTGGTACTATTGCTGGTGTAGAGACTACTGAGCTTGGTAAAATTGGTGGTAAAATAAAAAGAAAAAAGAAAAATAAAGCGAGGGTCTCAAAGGAAATGTCATGGGAAATGGAGAAGAAAGAATGGTTGAATCTTCACCCACTCTTGTTGGTTTGACTGAGGAAACAGGCGCAATGGTAATATGGAGTGAGGAAGCTATTGATGTCACGCCCCAAATTCGAGGGACATGACCGGCGCCCGACCGGGTAGCCCCAGCCAAGCGAACCTGGATGCCTTTCCTAACCCACATGTTACCCCACGTTTTCCTTACTCAGTTATTCCAAGGATTTGCCAAATAATTAATTAAGAACACTTTTTAATTTACAGAACACATACATACTTACATAATAGTAGTGAAATCACCAACTCGTTACCAACGTATGAAAACACGGATTTACACAAGTTTCTAACCCACATCTACTGTCTACTGAGCCTCTAATAGTACAACAGGATAATATAGTATTTGCCGGTAACAAGGCTCCGGCCATACCTTACACAAATCAAAAATAAAACTCCGAAAACAAGCGGCCTGAGCCACGCAGGACCCCGAGAGGAAAGGGGCTCACCAAAAAGCTGATGGAGGACGAAGGGAAGCTATGATCGGTGGACTGGAGTACCTGCTACGGATCCACCTACAATCATAACACGAATGTAGCGCCCCCGACAAAAGGGACGTCAGTACATTTGAATTGTACCGGTATGTATAACAAACTTTACCCAGAGTAACCTCAAACCATACATGAATAACAACAATAGAGGGAAACAACAATTGAATACACACAAGGAAAAACAATCAAGGCAAACAAGTTGACAATCTCTCCTTTTCCCCATCATAATTTCCACATTCTCAATTTCACAATGTTCTCATGTTTCATTTCAATAGTGATATCGATCACTTTCCATCCTTATTACCTCGGCCACCCTTATTACCTCGGCCACCCTTATCACCACAATCCACACCTTATTACTTCGTGTTGCGGCGCGCAACCCGATCCCACCGAACAATCACAATTCATAAACAATAGCACAACAACAACAACAACAATTTACAAGGAGAACAGCAACAAGTTTCAGGAATAATCAACAGCAAATCCCAATAACAACAGCAACACACCTCAAAGAACAACAACACAACTCACACAGAGTTTATATGACTATCAATGCCATTTCCATCTTTTTCAACAGCCCGTTGTACCATTTAAATCACAGCAATAATTTTCCACAGCTAGGCACAAAGGATGTTACCACAGTTATTTCAATATCACCAATTTCGATTCCTTTCCATCATTTATTCCACAGTTCTTATCACATAACACATTCGCAATTACAACTTGGTTTATTGCCATTTACTTACACAACCATATCGGACGTCTTAACCAACAACGTTTAAGGCACAACATTGACATGAATCACAAATGGTTTACACAAGAAAACACATACTACTCACAAGAGTTCAACTTCACAACTAATCCATGAAGATATCACATACCAAGTATTTGGACACCAAGCATGGAGATTTTTCAAAGGTTAAAGTTAGCCATACATACCTGGAGTTGAATCCCTTTTTAATTTCTACTTCCAATTCACCGAAAATCTAGCAACGGCAATATAGTGCACAAATTAATACTCGTAACTTAGAATTCAAGGTTCAAAACCACTACCCGAACATACTTAGGTTATTAATCCCCTCTTTGCATAAGTCTTTGCTCCCATCCAATTACCCCCACTAGGTTTTAGGTTTTAATAAACATGCATGCACAATTTTTGCTATTATTTCCAAGAACCAATGCATGAGACTCCCCCCCTCCCCCCTTAATTTAAACCAGAAATTCAATGAAAAGGGTTAGGGGTTTTACTTGCAGGAAAAAGGGGATGAAGATAAGTTTGAGATTTCCCGGCCCGGATAGCTTTGAAGAATCAAATTTTTTGGAGGAGATGACTTTCTCTCTCAAGACCCTCTCTTCCTCTCTCTTATTTTGCGTAGAAGATCGTTAAAGAATGAGGGGTTGGGTGTTTTATTACAAAAGGGGTCGGGTTTTAAAATTTAGAAAAAAAAGAAGCCGAGCAAGATCTGCGGTCGTATTCTGCGATCGCAGAGTTGAAATGCGGTCCGCAGATTGGACCGCAGAATTGCCCCCAAAACTCTAAGGATTCTGTTTGGGTCTGCGACAGGAATGCGGTCCGCATTCATGTACTACGGTCGCATAGTGCACCGCAGAACTGACATTCACAAAATTCAAAGGAGAGTATGCGACGACTATGCGGTCCGCATAATTGTTATGCGATCGCATAATAGACCGCATTTTCAACATTAATTTTGACAACTCTACTGTTCCACTCTGCGGTAGAAATGCGGTCCGCATATCAATTATGCGGTCGCATTTTGGACCGCATCTTGACCTCAAGTTTTAACCAAACCACTGCTTCACTATGCGGTAGGAATGCGGTCCGCATACCGGATCTGCGACCGCATTCTTGACCGCATAATAGCATTTTCTGGAAAAATTGATTTCTTTTGATTTTTACAAGCTTAGATCAATACCAACACATTCCTAACACGTGTTCGGAGCCGACACCACAAGATTCTGGTTTATGAGCCAAAAATTTTACGGGGCCTCACAATTGAGGAGGAAGAAAGATGGAGAGAAGAAGGAGGTAGGGGATTTCGAGATGCAAGTGCAGCTGAGAGGCTGGTTAGGTTGAGTAAGAGGTTCCAAGAACCTGTTCCATTTGTGAAGGAACCCCTCGAAGATTTATCGAAACGGGTGTCTGATAGCTACAATCCAAAAAAGAAGAATAGTTAAGGAGTTAAAATCACTGGAACTGTTAGGGCACACAAAAAGAGAAAGGTTGTCTATTCTATCTCTGTAGAGACTCCTCCTACAAGAGGAAGAGCTACAAGGAGTCAGAGAAAGCAGAGTGAGGCTGAACTTGAAAGGCCCTTAGAAGAGAGTAAAAGAAAAGTTGTTGAAAAGGGAAAGAAGAAAGTGGTTGAACTAGTTGAGACAATTGAAATTGAGGAGATGGACCTGGTCCTTCATGATGAGGACGAGTCAGAGGAAGTGGAGGCTATGACTCCAAAAGCAAAAAAAAAAGGCTTCCAAAAAGAAGTCCCCTGCAAAGTCCGTTGACATAGAACCTTCTGTTTTGGAAAGAAGAACCAGGTTTGCCAGGAAATCAAGAAAAGTGCAAGTAGTGGAAGAAGAGAGTGAGGAAGAAGATGTAACTGACGAAGAACATGACAAGATAGTGATGTTTGGAAAAAGAACAATCTAAGGTAGACTCCTTAGGGACTTGGAGGAGGAAGGAATGGTACTGCTGCTGGAGAAGCTAGAATTCCAGGACTGGAAGGACATGGTCCTTTAGTTAGAAAGAAAACTAGCCCGAGCTGAATTTGTGAAGTTCCTTGCAAATTGTGAGATCAAGAACGGCAGGGTAACTAGTATAGTGAAAGGGGTGACTGTGAGCTTTGATGACAAGAACTAGAAGAGATTCTAGGGGTACCTGCTGAAGGGCACAATGATTACGAGAAGCTAAAATGGCCAAGCCTAGAAAACCTACCTACCTCCCTTGCCATTACCAAAATATTTGCTGACAGAGACTTAGAGCTACAGCTCATGACTGTATACAAGAGTGAAATGAATCATGCCCACAAGCTGCTCTTTGAATTTTTCAACAAGGTTGTTCTGCCCAAGCAGGAGAGGAGCACACTGCAATGTTCATAGACCTGGTCCTTATGGAGTGCCTAAATAGAGGGAGGCAAATCAATTGGCCGGGGTTTGTCATCCAGCTCCTTGATAGGGTACTCACTGGCACCAAAACTCATGTTATACCCTATGGGTTCATTCTCACTGTTATGCTTGCTCACTTCAAGGTTCCCATCAAGAAATGGGATGTTAGCACAAGAAAAGATCACTTTGGGGCCAACACCTTGATTGCATATGGTCCATGATGTTCCCAAAGATCACTATGAGGTCCATGTTGTTCCGAAAGAACATGGTTCATCCAAGAGGGTGCCTGTGAACAACAAAGTGAGAGCCTTGGAGCAGGAGAGTGGGGCTAAAGATGCTGAGATTGAGAGGCTGAAGAAGAGGCTGACTGAAGTAGAAACTGAGAGGAATGCTCTCAGGTCTGAGCTTGCAAAGGAGAAAGAGAAAAATGAATGCATTCTTCATGATATGTTGAAGCTGCTTCAAGCCAGAAACCAAAAACCTGGTCCTTCCCAACCTTAAGACCTTCCTAGACTAGTTAGAAAACCAATGACCCGAATGGGATTCTTTTTTGTTTTTTTGCTCATAGTGGAGTACTTTTATTTCCTTCTATGCTTTGTGGATGACTCTTATCAATGATAATCATACTTTTGCTCTAATTGTTTGTTGATGTTTCTTAGATGGCTAATATCGTTAGATTGATAAGTGATACTTCACTCCATAATTGCATTTGAAGTAGCCTAAATGACCATGAGTAAGATCTGCTGTAATCTGGTTATACAACTTAATTATGCAACTTTTCGATGATGCCAAAAGGGGGAAGATAGGTTGTTCTTTTGCTTTGGACTGTGATGTTTATAACCTAATGAATCTGGTCCTTAATGATTTGTGACTTTAAAATGAAAAGTGTTCTAACATTGTCTTGATGTTGAGCTAAGTTGAAACAGGTTTCATGCTTATGAAAAGCACAAAGTTTGTCATCACCAAAATAGGGGGATTTATTGGCCAAAGTAAGTTTGTTTTGATGATTGACAAAGAAACACATGCATGAACCAGGTCCATACACAGTGTACACAGGGCACGGGCAGATGCAAGCACAAGGCATGCACGTGAAGAAGATAAGCATAAGTAGTTATATCTGATATCTCCTGAACGAAAATGTTGCATAATTGATAAGGAGCATGACTCCTTACTTGAAGAGAACTCTATTCTAGATAAGGGAGGAGTTAGAAGTTGAAGATAACTAGAACTCTTCCACTATGGAAGAGTATAGCAATAGAACTGTAGTTAATCCTTATTCTACTAACTCTATATACATCAGTTGTGTTCTCTTTTACAGGTACGCACATACACTGAAGTTAAACAAGAGTTGAGAGCAAAATAGCAAGGCATTTTTCAAGCAATTCATGTGTGCTTTAAGTGTGCGAACCTAAAGCTACATGAACCAGATAGAAGAACTAGTTTCAAGTATATGTCTTTTATTCTATTTAATTGTACAGGGCTTTTGAGTTGTACCTTTAAGCTTTCTCTAAAGCATTTGTACTAGGTACTCTGAGTGTATTGTTCAAGTTAGAGTCAACTTGAAGTTGTCGCAACAGCCTGAGGCTGGTTGCCACAAAGGGTTAGAGGTAATCATTGGGTTTACAAGAGTTTTGTAAACGTTGTTTTTGGCTCAGTGATTTAGTGGAGTCTTGGGAAAAATCCTACTGGGAAGTAGGCCGTGGTTTTTTTCACCTTTTGATCCAGGTATTTTTCAACGTAAAAATACTTGTGTTCTTTACTTTCAGCATTTACTATTCCGCAATTGTAGTGTAAGGAACACGTAGAAGAACCAGGTCCTTTTGCAGTCTATGCACGCAAAAAATTAGACACCATACAAATCACCTCCCCTCTTGTGTGGTATTGAAGTACAAAACATCAGCTTGGTTGAAACAATATTCCCGTAGCAAAAACCAAATAATATAAAAGGTGTTTGGCTAAGCTTATAAGCTAGTCAAACCAATTTATAAGCACTTTTCGGCTTATCTACGCATTTGGTAAAGTTAAAAGTATTTATAGTCAAATGCTTATAGGTCAAAAATAAGCCAAAAGTCATAAGTTGGTCATCCCCAGCTTATGAATTTTTAGCTTATAAGCACTTTAAGTTTTACCAAGATTTTTACTATTTTATTCCTAAAATATTCCTCTTTAAAACAAAACTCCTCTATATATTGATATTCACTACCTCGTATTTCTTCAAACCTAAACCCTCCGCCTCTTCAAGTCTGCAATTCTCGTTAACAATATTTGAGGTAAGCGAATTCTCTATTCTTTTGCATATTTTGTATCTATGTGATTGTGTATAAGTGATATACGAGGGCATATCAAATTTTTGGTGTATTGCTTCTTAAGTGTTGTATTAATCTCAATGGACATTAGTGATAAAGACCAAAGATAAATTATTATTATTATTATTATTATTATTATTATTATTATTATTATTATATAGCTTATGATTATATGCTTACCATAAAATAAATTATACTTATCATAAAATTATCTTATCTAATTACATTTGTATTTAAAATAAAATGACAAATAGATTATTTTGTATATGATTCAATCTAGAATCTAAAATCTTGAAGAAATTACATCCTTATAATTGTAACCAATTCAAGGTTATTTTAGTTATTTTAACCGAATAAGAGCTTATCAACACTTTTTTAGTATCAATTTCAGCACTTGCATCCAAATACGTAGTTGCTTATTTAATAAATCAACTTCAGCACTTAAAAGTTAAAAGTACTTTTTCGCACCTAATGCTTATCATCTACTTTAAATCAACTAATCCAAACGGGCTCATAATCTGTGCATTTTATTTATTTTTTGACCATTTTACTTTAGTTCATTAGAATTATTATGATCTCTTTTTTAAATGAAAAATTCACCAATCCAAACTATTCAAGAAACAACATCTTATGAATGGTAGATACGACAACGGCAATAGAGAAAAGTACACTGAAAAATTTCTGACATTCGAGAATATACTTATGCTGAAAGAATGTCCAAGGTGGGGATCAAGATAAACAACAAACTAGAACAATATTCTTTCCATATTTCTCCTTTTGTACAAAATAGTGACCCATTATTGATGACAATAATACATTTATGATGTAATACACAACTAGGCTAAAAACAAGCCCTCCATTTCGTATACTGGTGTAGGAGCATTTACAAACAACTTGATTGCCCCACGTCTTGTGACAAGGAGACAAATTCAAGTACGAAAAACGAACTAACCCAATCTGTTCTAAAGATGGGAGTTCTAGAGATATTTGGCCTCAATCTCTTCCAAAGTAAGCCCTTTTGTCTCTGGTATGATGAAGAAGATGAATAGAAGAGATAAAACAGCTATGCCACCAAAGATAAAGAAAACAGTTCCAGCCCCCAGTAAGACCTGCAATTAGGAGTAACACAACATATAGTTTCTCAAAGACCTATTTGTTACCAACTCATAGTTGATTTTGCAAAAAGACATCCATTTCAAAAGCCAAATAATACCAGACTTAAAAGAAACATATGATGGAAAAAAGGTAGCGACCCAAGAGAGAATAACCTTGAATACACAATTCACCAGTACCTTGTCAACTTAAGATGGACGGCTAGATGACATAAACTTGTATGAATAAACTACATCACCACCTCTAGATGATATAAACTCACCAATGGCAAAATGCTGTCTCCAAGCAATAAAGAATTTGAGTGCTAGACCAAACTATCCAGTGTAATTATACTTCGCGTAGGGGCTACCCTACGGTTTTATCCTTTAACAATCATAAACCATGATTCCTTAAGGTGCCAAGTATGTCCTTCTATTGGTCCCTCATAGATCTTCAATCTAACAAAGAAAAATAATCCTCTGCTTAAAATTAAATTCTGATGCACAGATCCGGTTACTGTTACTAAAATCTTAATCTAATCCAGGTATCATGATGGACTCGTACACTTAATCACTTCTGTTGTTTGTCAGGAGTCATTTTAGACTTGTAAGTTAGTCCAGGAACAAGTGTAAGAGTTAGAGATTAACTAGTTTTAAGAACCCCATGTAGTATTTTTTTCGAGATTGAAGAATCTGATTTAGTATTGACTATTGAAATGAAATGTGCCCCCAAAATATATAATATAACCTACCCCCATTAGCTCTGGATTAAGGTATGATTGATTAATATATTGTAATCGCTACTCACTTTATGTGTTCTTTTGAGTCAATTTCCAAAATCAAAAAGACAATTGAAGTCCGAAAGCTCAACCACTAACCCAGATTCTAATCAGCAGAAGAAGATGTACTCTGACCATGAGACAGTACCAGAATTAGCACCTAATAGACCCCCTATTGTCAAATCTTTAAATTTACTATTTAGAATACAATCTGTAAGAACTAGAGGGTGTACAATATCTGCACATTCAAATACATAATAAGCTTGAAGATATTCCACCGTAAAAGAAAATATTTTACACCTATGCATGACAAGCAAAAGAGATGCCTTAATTGAATCTTAAATGGATACTATTTAATTCTGTATGATAAAGGAATATAGCATACGACTTTCCAAGAGTACCAATTTCACACTCTATCCTTTTCTTCCAGGATAGAGGGTAAAACCAGATATTTGAAATTGGTACCCTTGGGAAGTCCTACACTTTATTCCTTTACACCCTCTATCATTTTCATCTCTTTTCTTATCAAGATTAAGCTTAAAATGATAATTAAAGAAACTCCTCAAACGAATTGACAACAAACAGCATGCCTCACGTTGCTTTTAAAGGAATTTTATAACAGACTAAGTGCAAAAATAACCATCTAGAAAATTCCAGAGTATTAAAGAGTTTTCTTTACCTGAAGAGGAGAAAATGAAAATGCCACTAGTGCATTTGCACCGAAATTCACAAGAACTGAAATACTCAACCCTCGCCCTCTAACGCGCAAGGGAAAGATCTCTGAGATCATCAACCAACCAATAGGACCAAACGATAACTGCAAAAGATGACTTCAAAATGTTAGAGCAATACTTGGGCTAGCTCAAAAACCAAAAGAAGCTGGATAGAGCTGTCGTACATTCCTTTTCCTTGTGGCTCAAGGAATGTTATAATTAAAACAAAAGAAGACATGAAAAGAGGCAAGAGGGTCGTTTAGAAAACCGTAGGCTAGAATATGGTACAAAAAATTCCTAAAATAAAAAATACTAAGAAAATCACAGAAAAAAATGCAGATATTATCTTGGAACTGTCAATACACCATAGTAAAATCTTTCATTTTTCCTTTTTATTTGTCTCTTCTCTCAAAAAGTATGTCCAAAACTTCACTTCTTTTGGGAACAAGCCAGGAAGTACTAATGTTTTAGGGTTTTCAACCTCTTGCAAACTAGTACATCAGAAAAGAATGCAAGAAGTCTTTCAAACCCTTCATCCAAATCTTCTTCACTTTTTGGACATGGACATACATATAGTAGATTAATAATAGAAAAGACTTGTCAGAACTTTAATTGATATAAATAAGACTAGCAAGAGAAAGATTTGTGGGAGACTTTATGATTTTGGCACAAACTCGTGGAAACATACTCAACAAAGCCCCAACTTTCCTTCTTTTATTCCTATAACATAATTCTTAGGTAAGCCAATACTGGATTAAAAATTACTTTCTAGTACCCCAGTGAATAACTTTCAGATTACTTTTTTCTTCTACTGATCTATGACCTAATTTCATGATCTGCAGAATGATGGTGTGTGACAGTCAAAAAATGATCGCCTACCTTTTTCCTTTTCATAAGCTCTGCTAGTATAAGATCAATGAAAAGAAGAAGCTTCTCCCAACAAACAGTTTCAATCCCAGTTACCAATAATATTTTACTATTTTCACAGTTCACTGAATTTTAAAGTAATGGACATTCACAACGTCCAAAGAAATAATTTTATACTAGCGGGGTTAAAGATGAGCAAAGGTTGCTGCTTACTCTTCAAAAGAAGACAAAAATCTACAATTACTGCAGCTAATAAAATGTGTACAAAAATCATGATGTCATTTGCACTGTATAGCTAAAGTTGGACTCGCTCAAACAAATCTATCTTAGCACTGTCAACCACAAATATAGAAAGAAATAAAGCTTGAATTACCTGGTAACAGCCAACATACAGTAGCAGGGCAGTAACAGCCACAGCTGGTACATTACCCAGGTAAGTGTAGTATGATCCCAAGAGGAAAAGTGATATTGCCTGCAGAGAATACATGATTAGTGGGAGCGTCAGTAAAATTAACATTGATTGTTATGAAGTTGCTTCTTTGGAAGTAAGTTATCTTAGATTAAACCTATCAAATCCACCTGGCCTTCTGAAATCATAAACTAACATAATTAATACTCACTCCATTTCAATTTACATGACACTTTTCATTTTGACATGCTCCAGAATGTTTGACAACATTCCATTGATAATATCATTTAATACAAAGTTTCACTAATTTCTAGAATCCCAATACATTTAACTATAAAGTAATGTTTTCTCAAACCAGTTACCATTAATTTAATACTTTTTACTATCACTATACACAAGTCAAATGAACATCTAAAACTCAGTTGTCCAGTCAAACATATAAAATGAAACATAGGGTGTAGTACTTACAATCCCAGACACACCTCCAAGAAGCAGAGGCCTCCTCCCAAGCTTATCAACAACTACAACTGCTACTCCAGTCATAATGAGCTGAACATGGTGAGCAAAAGGGAACCGCAGGGTCATAATAATGCTGTAGCAAAAGTTAACAGAAACTAGCAGCAATATCCCATAAAAGCAAACAGGATAACTAGGAGCCACAGAGGAAGCAAGCTAAAAGGAAAAGCCAGACTAGTACGACTATTATCATTATTTCTACATCAATGAATGTTGCTGCATCAACTTCGCAAAGATGTTCTGAACAAACCTTGAATGCAAGTATTTTATCTACTTAACACCACAGGAAGTTGCAAACTGACATTACCAAAAACAATATTACTTAAAACAGTGTCCTTTACCACCCGAGGGGACATCTTGTCTTTTTCATTCTTTTCCAGGTAAGAACAAGGTTAAAATTGAAAGAAAAAGAAAACGATCTCCCTCAAGAAACCACCTTCAACAGTGCAAGGAAAATCGAAGCTCTTGTAGCATCAGCTGCCGCAGAAAATCCTGCATCCTGTCATTGTATGATAAGTTAGAATGGTCTGAAGAAGAGAAGTGATATAAGAACAGCATTAGCATTTAGCAACCTTCACCTATTTGGCAAGTGTACCTGAAAAATTCTTGCAGCATAATACAAGACACTTGGTTGCCCAGTTATCTGCCATGTGGACAGCAAAAGATATGAGCACACAGTTAGATCATTGCTAGTGGAACGGAAATGAAGCTATTATATATATAGCTAGCTACCTGTTGAAACAAGATTAGTCCAGCACCAATTGTTAGGGCTTTCAAGCATTTTCCTTGCAACATTTCACCAATTGTAGCCTCTTTTTGTTCGCTTAGTTGCGAAAGCTCAGACAGAATGTCATCTACTTGACGAGTTGCTGAATCACCAATTGCTGCTCCCCTAAGCTGGCACAAGCAACATATGGCCTTCTCTCTTAAACCCTGCAACTCACCCTTCCCCTGTATAGCACATAGAAGAATCCACCTGGGCGACGAAGGAAGCCACCACATTCCAATTCCCATAATAACTGCTAAAGGGGCACTAACTCCATACATATATCGCCAACCAGCAACAGTTTCTATCAGAAGGCTTCCAACTGTATATCCAACCTACAAATGACAGCTTTCCACAATTGAAAAGAGCCCAGTACAACAAATAATAATACCATGAAATATACCTATAGATCCAAAGTGCAACTTCCTCTACATTAATGGCCGTATAGACCAACCAGAATTTTCTGTCAAGTATGTAGTACTTACTAGCATCCCAAAAACAATGAAGAACTCCTTAAGAGAAATCAGCTGTCCTCGTATCTGGCTGGGAGCCGTTTCAGCAATGTACATGGGAGCAGCATGCATTGCCTGCCATGGAACAGGAGAAAATGGAGCAATCAGTTTGCAAGTTGGGTCTTTAAAAAGTAGTAGATTCCCGAAATACTTTTCTGGTTACTACCCTTTAATTCTTGACTTGACCTTGATGGCCTATTGTAATTGTTGCTCGTCAAACCAAAGAGGAAGAAGAAAGGAAGATAAATGAGTTCATTTCTGTGTTCAGTATAATCAGGAGACAACTCATAAAGGAGAACGATAGAAGTGAGAGGTTCATGTATGTGAAAGCACCAGGTAGAGTTCAGGGAAAGTAGAAAGACACCTCAGAGAATAAAGAAAATGGTAAACAGTAGACAACTTTTAAAGGAGATATAAACAAGTGGAAGGACTCACGAGCCTGAGAACGCACCATCTCAATTCACAGGTGAAAATATGAAGACCCCTGGTAGAATAAATAAAATGGGAAGAGAAGGTTAAAGACGTTGCAGTATCTTACCAGTCCAATTCCTACACCATACAGCAGGCGCCCAATTACCATAATAACATAGACTGGAGCAAATGCTGTTACCAGAGCTCCAACAAAATAGAACAAAGCAGACACAATCAACTCCCTTCTTCTCCCTGCAAATTAGTTAAGTAGTTTCAGTCACAATTTGAAATGTGACACCAATTGTGATCAATAGAAAAACTAACCAAGCCAGTCAGCAATTTTGAAAGCAACGGCTGAGCCAATTAAAGCACCATACAGTGAACCACTAGTCTGTGACAATCAGCAAACATAAGATCTTTACAAAGCTCTGACAGAAGAAGGCAGATATGATTTACAAGAAAAGGGGATACTTACAACGAGACCAAGTTGCACCGAAGACAAGTCATACCAAGAAATTCCACTAAATGTAGCTGACTGCAGAATATAAGCAACATTAACATGTTAAAAGTTGTTCTTTTTAATTAATGAGCAAACTGCAGAATATATCCAAGGTGACCAATTAGAAGCCATAACTTCTATATACCAGAACTAATAACAATAGCATATGTGACAAGCAAATATTATGAACCGTCAACAGTTGGGTGCATTTAGAAGGATCACTATCAGCATCATTTGATGACTTTTCCAGATTAACTTGAAACTGTAGAAAATATCTATAGCTGTCGTTGAAGAAGAACAAGCAATTCAAGTTGATGTATTTCGATGGTTATCAACATCTTTGCAACAGTAAATATCTTGAGACACACGATGTTCAAAGCCTGATCTAAATTGAAAATAAACTTAAAAAGAAATTACAAACTACCATGTGCTGGGAAATATAAAAAAAGGTAACCGGCAGAAGCAGAACCAGGACTTTAACGCGACGGGGGCACATGTATTCTGCTCAACCAGTGCCCTTAAAGGCTTTTAGGGGTTGTTTGGTAGGATGCATTGGAGAAAATAATGCATGCATTAGCTTTTGGTATTACTAATCCCTTGTTTGGTACACTTGTTCAACCTATGTATTACTAATGCAAGTATTAGTTATACTACCTATTTGGTATTATCCTATGTATAACTAATACATAGCAAACCATGGTATTAGCAATACTAAGGCTATTAATGCATGCATTAGCATGGTTAAAGACAAAAAATTATCCTTAAAGTCCGTTAAAGCTAAAGAATATGGAGGGCAATTCTGTAAACAACTAATTTTCTTAAAAATTATGCAATGCATTTTAAGTTTTAGTACACCAAACCAAACAGTGGATAAGAAATAATCTCTGCATAACTAATGCTTGCATTACTAACCCATGCATTACTAATACACCTTATTCAGCACTATTCTTACATACCCTACCAAACGACCCCTTAGTATTCATGGTGCCAAGTGATTTAATTAACCATTTCAAAGTATACACATACACATATACAAGATTTCTACCGAGGTTTACGGGGTCCTGTGACCCCTCAAGGCTACACATAGGTCCGCCTATGGTAACCGGAAAGACAGATAAAAATGTCAAGTTCAGTCTTTTTCCTACTTGCTAGAACCAACGCTGAAACTTCAATCTGTTTCCTCCAATATCAGTTCTCTTCTGCTTTTAACTCACTAAGTAAATCCAGAATCCAGAGAGGCTCTTATGAACAGTCTTATGCATCATCTGAGAAAGCTAGGAGAACATAAGAAAGGAGTAGGGGAGCTAGAAACATGGTAATTAGACTTCCTTTTTCTTTTCTTTTTTTAGTTATAACAAAACACAAGGACTCTTTATTAGGTCAAAGGAAAGAAGATACCTCTATGGAAATTGTAGCAGAGGATGTGGCTCCAATATCATAACCATAAAGCAGTCCTCCAAAAGCGGGAAACAGAAATCTGGAAATTGCTCATCAACTTATCATAATGTATTCAGACGGAAAAGATGAAAAGAATAAGTCTCTCTACTAAGCTAATCAACATAGGACCCACAAAATCCCAGAATAAAGTAATAATATTTTTCTATCCTAATTCTCTTTTCCTTTTAATTCTGGAATGCTAAACCTTAGCAACTGGCCGTGTACAATTTTCAGTAGAATATAACCCAAAGCTAACACTTTGAAGCTGGAGATTTTCTTTCTTTTTTCTTCTTAACAAACATCAGAGTTTTTATCATTTGGATCATCTGATTAATTCATATCTAAGAATAAAGACGGATATCTATCTTGCCAACAATATACATAGTACACCGAATTACAGCAAGGATGACTTAGCAAATCCAAATTTTAAAGAGAAGATTCCCTTTTGTATAGATAGTTAAGATAACCTAATAGAGGATTGCTATTGAGCCACTATTCATATCATAAGTTATGTACATATTATTTGAATTATCAAAGAAATTGACTTACAACTCCACAATCTACTAAAAGCTCGCCTTACGTGTGGTTTCCAAATGGTGATTACAATGTTCAATTTCAGTAGCACATGCTAAAATTTGATGACTCAGATTCGAAAGTAAACTCAATTAGTAGATACTCACGGAAGTATTGCGGAACGTATTGAGTAATTCTCAGGAAGATGCTCGCCTTTTAGAAGTGGCTCTCGCACGTTGTTAATCTCACCCTACACCAATTCACAATCAGAAAAATTGCACAACACTTTCCCCAAATAACAGATAAAAACATGGAGTATACAGCAAATAATAAAAGTAGTAAAAAACCTTGTCAATGAATGAGACAATCGGCTGCTCGGGATCGCTGGCTGTCGCCATTAGAGAAGGCGAATTTGAAGATGTAAGTTCACAGCTTAGAGTATGTCAAGCTAACTGTATTTACTCTTTTTCTTATTTTAGTGGTTTAAATTCTGGAAAAGTTAGGTGAAAGAAATGAGAATGATTAGGAACGAAAATAGATATATAGAAATTAGAAAGCAGTAGAAGGGAGATGACTAATTTCGAAGGAGCGGCCAATAAGAGAGCAACGTTGCTATTCAACTTAGCAGAAAATTGAAATGGTAGATGGAACATGGTGGACTTCTCCTTGAAAAACAACAAAACTAAACAAAATAGAAAACAAATAATAACACATCAAGAAATAATTTCGTTCTTTCTGTAATTCTTCCTCTATTTTTGTTATTTTTTTGAAGTTCTTTGCTAAATACTGAAAATTTGTTTTCACTAGTGCAACCTATTGTTATTATTATTACTAGTATCCGTACCCGCACGATGCGTGGGGAATTATAAAATTAAAAAATAATAAGAAATATTACTTGAAATGGTAATGAAAAGTGATCAAAAATAATATGTTATTGGTTAATGAAAGTAACAACCTCTACTTCTTAAATCGTATTTGAACAAAAAAAATAGTCACAATCTTTAAGACTCTACAATATATGTAACAAAATCACTGTCTCTGTTCAATTAGCTTGAATTTTTACATAAAATAAAATAATGAGCTTTACGAACAAAGCATTCTCGTCGAACTCCATCTTTCTCTGGAATATAAATCTAAGCAAATGCAAACTGAACTCACTTTTTACAACAAATTCCACGAAATTGTTTGTTTTCTCTGGCTAGAAACTTTATCTGACAAATGAATTCATGTAATGATCAAAGATCGAACATCAAAGATCAAACTTTGGATAAACTTGTATGATTTCTGTCATTCACAACCAAAGTTGTTGTTTCTCGATGTATGACTTTACACTTCCCGAATTGTTAACTCGATGCGAAAAACTCAACAAAAATATTACAACAATAATGAAGACAGAATTTGGCAAAGAAATACGGGCAATGTTACATTAACATATGTAAGATCATGCCTAAACTAACTGAAAGGGTAATGTTTCTTTGCATTTAGAGTCGCGCAAATTACAAATTTTAATCCATGTAGTTTAATCATTCCTAATACTTTATGAGTTTTAATGAGAATACTCCATTTTTAAAAATAACCTCATCTGCTAAGAATAAAGGCTAAACTGATATGAAAGAATTCTAGAAAAAAAAATCTTCCTTTCACTATTTCAATCGAGGAAACAAACAAAAACTTAAGAAATCCTTTCTTGTGTTTTAAAGATTTTAAAGAAGGGAAAAGTTTTATGCATTACGTTGATAAAAACAAAGTATAATACAATAGTATTGAATTTATATAAAAGATAGATCCTAGTAAATTGAATAACTTAGCCTAGTTATAGAGAATTAATTTTAGAAATGAAGAATCAGATCTTTTGGCCGAAAACATTCTTAAGCTGCCAAAATCTATGCAATATCCTTAAGTATCCATGTGGACAAAGGATATCCATAAATCTTATCAAAGTGAACAAATCTTTAATTGCACACTTTAAAAATCAAATAAACCCACAATCATTGTGCATGACATCTCACTGTCATACTAAAGATATTAATTGTTCGATCCCTCAAATTTTGTTTATAAACTACATATATACATCAACCTATTTGTTATATACATCAATCTATTTGTTATATCAAGTTGTATTTCGTTAGATTGTAATGAGCCACTTGACAACATAATATTAACTCAAACTGAAGCACTTACTTGGAGTAGTTTTGAATGCTAAAATTAGTGTTTTGATGCTTCCTTCAGATTCATGTTCTTATAGCTCTGCCTTCTCAGCAATGTTCAAGAAGACTTCTTAGCATTATAAGATATATGGATGTCCCATATGCCAAACTCCATTTAACTAATTTCTAACTCAGCAAAGAGCTTCTGATGCAGACGTGCACACATACACACACATGTAAACAGAATATCAGAAATGTTATAATATTAATACGTCTTCTGATTCTCCTTGTCGTGAGGAACAACAAATGCCAAGCATGACTTATCTTCCTCTTTTGGTGTGACATCTAAGTCAAGTCAAACAAAAAACTTAAGTTAGGAGCATGAGTTTATTAATAGTAGAAAATATCAAGAAAAAATTCTTGGTAAAAGGACATGTCTGAAGAATTCTTTGACAATCTCAATACATTTCTTGTCTATCATATTACTTGTGGAATTCACATCATCAAGACAGTAAAGTATGCCCTTTTACATAACTCCAATTTGATAAAATAAAATATTAACTTCCTCCATAGAATGTGTTGTCAAAATGATTGAGCGCACTTGTTTTATAGCGCCAATAACACTTGCAATGCTATGCCTATTAAAAGTGTCGAAGGCTTCTGTAACCTTAGATTCGTTATGATGTTTGACTTTAGAGTTGGCTATATAATTAAGTATGATATCGGCGAAAATAGTTTTAGTTTTTGTAAAGATTGAATTGTCACATGATAATGTTATTACTAATTAGTATCTCTTACTTTAATATGTAAAGTATACTGTCCTTGCATAATTTTGTCACAATATGCTTCAGAGTTAAGTCTCAATGTGATAATGTCCCATTCCTACTTTGAGTTAAAAACTTGATAGTGTTAAAAACTTTAATCTGAAAGGCTACCTTCAAAATATTTATGTGTATCCTGTTTTCAAATGGCAATGAGGACTTCATGAACAAACTGGAGATTGATAGCATGATTTTTCCCACAAAATGCTAATCAAGATTAAATACACCAGTGCCCAGCAAAGTTAGGGCTGACTCGTATCCGTCACTTCCTGATGAGTTAAGTCTCAATGTCCCAATCATATTTTAAGTTTAAAAAAAATATATATATTCAGCATTCACACATGGAAGGAAAAAGTCAAAAACAGAAGGGAGTACATCACCTGAGATGAATAATTGCAAAATGATGATCAGATGCTTAGCAATTTACTCATCGAACAAAGAACGATTTTGGATGCAATTTTCCCCGGATAAACTTGTATAATTTCTGGATAAACTTGCTAAGATCATGCCTAAACTAACTGAAAGGGTAATGTTTCTTCGCATTTAGAGTCGCGCAAATTACAAATTTTAATCCATATAGTTTAATCATTCCTAATACTTTATGAGTTTTAATGAGAATATTCCATTTTAAAAACAACCCCTTCTGCTAAGAATAAAGGCTAAACTAATATGAAAGAATTCTAGAAGAAAAAAAATCTTCCTTTCACTATTTAAATCGAGTAAACAAACAAAAACTTAAGAAATTCTTTCTTGTATTTTAAAGATTTTAAAGAAGGGAAAAGTTTTATGTATTACGTTGATAAAAACAAAGTATGTAGATAGTCATATATATATATTCAGCATTCACACATGAAAGGCAAAAGTCAAAAGCAGAAGGAAGTACATCACCTGAGATGCATAATGTCAAAATGATGATTAGATGATTAGCAATTTACTCATCGAACAACGAAAAATCACAAAGAACGATTTTGGATGAAATTTTCCCCGGCAAATTTTTCGGTGAAAGAAAAAAGGGAACTATACGTTTTTTCTAATCCAATATATGCAAGAGGAGAAATTCAGTTAGTTTTAAAAGGAAGGGGAGTGGAGGAAGTGGGAGTAGTTGGTGGTTTTTATTGGTAGTTTCTATTGCTTAAAAAATTTAAAATGTTTGAATTTTGAAAAAAAAAACGTGTCTTGCAAGAGCAGAAATTCAGTTAGTTTTTAAAAGGAAAGGGAGTGGAGGAAATGAGAGTAGTTGGTGATTTTTACTGGTAGTTTCTATTGCTTGAAATTTAAAATTTTTGAATTTTGAAAAAAAACGTGTCTTTCACATCTATTTTTAAATAAATTTGAACTTTGAAACTCCAAGAAAATTGGAGGATTGTCCAAATTTTTTACATGTGTCAATTTAATGTTATGCCATTTGTCATCTTTGCCTCTCCTATTATATATTAATAGATTATTTTATTAAAAACCGACAAATACTTCTCTAATTCGATTAAAAAAAGAGACAATTATTAGTTCGATAAAGATATGCATACATACAGTCAACAATTAACCACACAGAACAACACCCAAAATTACAGTAGCAATTAACTCAATTATGTATACTTTTGAACATGAATTCAAAAATCTTCCTTTCTTTTTTTAAACTCCATGCCTAATTGAAAAGACACATTAAATTCCCTATCTAATTAAATTAAACACATAAAATAGAAGTAATGTAACCGTGAAAAACAAGAAGAAAAAACGAAAGCCTTAATTATATGCGAAAATGAAAGAAGTTACTTCTCACTATAATTACTCAAAAGTTTTAAGTAGTGTAACCCTGGTACAATTTAATCTGTGTGCCTATTTTAAAAGACGTTTCCTTCCAAGAGGAGCATTTAAGAGCTCAGCTGAATTAGGAGAAATGTCTAGCAACGCGTACTGGGCCGTTGGCCACAATTGTAATCAAAATTGTACTAATTTGGTGGGGTGCGCCAGGCCCATGCTGTAGTGCAACACATAAGCGACGCTTGAGAGCCCAGGTAGCAAGCTACCTTAATGGACTCTCCCCCTTAAAAAATTAAGTTAATATCAAGTGGGCCGATGGCCCACATATCAGATATTAAACTGATAAGAACAGATACTACACTTGATCTTAGCCAAAAGGCCGAGAAAGGTATGCTTTGAATCGCCTCTCATTTGGCCTTTTATATTTCTAGTTTCGGTATCTCAATAGTTACTTTGTCGATGTGGGAACTGAACAAAGGTAACTTTTTATATCCTACTCTGTGCAATTCCTAGGGCTTTCTTTGAACTTGGTATGTCCACAACTAACAAAACTTCTTTTTCACTAATTGAGAGAATTAAAAATGTAATTACAAAAAAACTAAAACTTTGTATATGCAACCGAAATAATCAAGTTAAAAACAGCAACAAATAATAATAATAATAATAAAATATATCTTTCAGGTGCTACTTATTTTATTATTTGGACCGAAAGAAACTGCATTTAACATTATTTGATTATATCAAAAATACTCAAATGTAGAAATAAAAGTGAGAATAGCCAAAAGATTTAGTTTTGAGTGAATAAATAATTTCTGACACATATTTGCTAAATTTTTTGAAACAAAATGGAAGTCATGCATCAAAGTAGAAGGAAAGGTAAAAGTTTTATGACTATTGTATAATCTATGCAACTTCGTGCTATAATGTTAAATCTAGACAAGAAGGGATCAAGGCACAACTACTCAAAATGAAGTGAATGTAACTAAACTTTTTTTGTTCTTTTCTCTATATTTGGGAATAAATGGGGTAGCTAATAGCAGTAGCAGCGACGAAGCTGTGTGGGTAATGAGACCCAGCGGCATGCTTGTCCAAAAGAGAGAAGATGATGCTTCTTTTACTGGTACTGATAGGTTCAATGCCACAATTGCAAATTACAATCAAGGTCTCGTATGCTTCTCAAGACTTCAACATCCCTGCTCCATGTGAATTCACTCTCGGTTCCATGGGCTACTTGAAAAAGGTAATCAAAATCTTTCTTTGGATTAAATTGGTGAAAATAATTGTAAGTAAATCTAAAGTCTGAAACCAAGATTGAAAAGGAAATGTAGAGTCTGAAACCTAGACTGATTGAGCACTCTTTTTTTCTGTTTTATATTCAATTTAGTATGTACATGAAGAAGGGAGTAAAATACACACGATTGGGAGAAACAGTTGGTGTAATACAAAATTGCTCATGTTTTGGGGTGTGTTGAAGGAATTTGTCTACAAGCTGAGGGGATCAACTGTGTATTAAGCCTAAAACATGTGGTATTAAACAACTCTCCGCAGTTACTCAGCACAAATCGAGTCATAACATTCAGTGCATGCATGGCCACAATCACCATTGGCTCTTTCCACCACGTGCCACCATTTTCAGTTTCAATGGGATCACACATCACTGATTAGATTAGTTTCAATAAATAACCATCAGACACTTTAAACCGGTGAAGGAATGAAGTATGCATTACTACATTTAGGATCCAATTCAACACCTAACACCATATCCAGGATAAGAAAATTTTACAGCAAGTGTATCAACTTGAAATTTGATGGCACACAAGACCATAGGTTCAGTACAAGGGCTTTTTATTAACGAAGCATGGCAGAATATCCATATAACTCTCCAGCTGCTGTAGAAGTTGCTTTTCTTGAAAAAATCGGAACTTATTCCTTCTTAGCGGGTTGCCAAGTTTGGTACCTAGTCCAGTCTCTTTGTCCAGGATTCAAAGCGTGTCCCTTGGAGTGATATATGTATGCATCACCTTCACCAGAGAAGTTCTCCTTGTGCTCAAGTCCGTACCTCTTTGGTTTCAGCAATAGCAGCTGCATGGCATGTACTATAAGAATTCTGAAATGGTGTGGTACGCATCAAAGAGAAGTTGTAAGGACTTACTTCATCTCCGGTGTGATCAGTGATGTAATGGAGCCAGCCATGCCACTCTGCTGGAACTTGTGAAGCGTTATAACGATCCTTCTGTGCATACTCCACCCACCGGTGTCTTCCTGTATAATCATGTTACAGAAAGATGTTTACTTGAGCAATCATAAATACAAAATAAACAAATCACTGAGGTCAAAGGTCTCTCAAATTTGGGTAGAGGAACTATTCCCAGCATATACATGGGGATTAAGGGCGATGAGACTCCAAACTTTTACTCTCAAGGCTATGCAGTTAGTTACTTAAACAAGATTAACATATCTCTAGAATATGAAAATGTATTTTCAAGCTTCCGAAAACCACCTATAAGAGCATGTTTAACCAGGTAGAAAACTATTATTTCACACGGTGAAACAAACAAGCCTTAACATCCTCTACCAAGAAAGATCACTAGAATACACATGCCGAAGCAGATTATTTGAAACGCACTAACTTCTGTTACCATGAAGTATTGTCTGGATAAAGTAGCAACTCTTGCTAGTGGATAATGCAAGCAGGCGGCAAAAACTACTCAGTGAATAAAGTGCAAGAGGTCTTTGCTTTTTTACCTAGAAAAAGGGGAATATATAATCATTCTTTGCTACATAAAGCCTTTCCTCTGATCGCCTTAAGGGAAAAGGGGAGCATAAGATATTACAACACAAATGACACAACCCTCAACTTTTAAGTGATACTTAAGGGAACCCGTAACCTTGAATATGCATTCTGCAGGCACTCTCATTGAACAAGATAACAACAAGTAGATGTACCAACAAGTAGGCAAACTGATTCAGACATAGTAAAGCAGGAAGCAGCTGTACCAACCATATTGCTCGTCGCCTAGCCTCTCATAGTATTTGTTACCAAATTTATCCACACCGACAAGTGTTGCACCTATGTTGTGGATCTTGGTTTGCCTGAACCAACAAGAAAGAAGAAACAAGAAACCAAAAACAAATACTATCTTAGATGCAAATTTAAGGAATCACTTTAATGAGAAAGCGAGGTGGCAAGGTCTCTCAATATTGTCTCACTGATACCTCACAGAGAAAATATTGTCTTACTCAGAACTCTTACACAGGCATGTAATATACCGCTTCGAAAGCATGAAAGCAACAAGATGAAAAAAGAACTCTTAACATTTAAACCAAAGAGGGAAACTAGCCAATTCAAACTTTCAGCCAATTACAAGAATATGAGTTTTGCTGTTCTATGTTGAACATCTAAAGTTACAGCACATTTCTACCAAAGCAAATTTTCTTCAGGGCTTGAAACCTTAGCATCTGCGGAGAAAATTTAAGGTCGAGAAAGAGAGTATTATTATTGCTGGTTATGAAAACAAGAAAAAATACTTTCCAAGATTTACACATACAACACCAAAGGACTTTGTAGGACTTCTTTCATAATAGAGTTAGCTATCCAGATTTCCTAAAAATATTAACCTCAACAAAGAAGTCAACCCCAGACAAGAAGCTGGGAGAAATCAAAAAGTTGACCTGCTTGACATGATCATGACATAAGCAAGCTAAAAATAGAGAATAACAAGAAGAAGTAGTACTAAAAACTCAGACAATAACTACAATGAAGTCATTCCCCTTAAATTTGTCTTGCCTAATAACTTTTAACCAATTAACAGCTCTAACTCCACCCCCATTTCATCCAAGAAATGGACCAATTGTCTAATTATTACATACTAAGGACTACGAAGAGCATCTAGTTCAGCCACAAGGACTAAGGAGGGCATCTAGTTCAGCCACCATGGAACTTCAGAATTATCTTTTTTATAACCAAGAAATCCCCAAGGGCCCATTGGCACACCGTTTGAAACTTGATTGATAATGGGCCTGCCCATCTATCATTCTCCACTTAAGTTCCAGGTTTTTGTCTACGGTAGATTTCGAACTCGTGACGTGCGCCTAACCCACACGTCACTTGTTTCCCTCTTACCACTAGATTAAAGTCATGAGGGCAAGAACTACAGAAAACTTTCAACTAGTGATGAAAACCAATTAAAGGTAGATAATTTCCTATACTTGAAGACGCAATGACCAGTTGGAATGGACAGAATATCAGGAAGGAGCTGAAGAAGAAATGAAAAAAATACCCCATCATGTATATCTTGGACAGTTTGGATAGAGAGAAACCATAGGTGCTTTGAGGATAAGCTTTTATCCTTACCTTTTGTAAAGTTTAATGTCTTCAGCATTTGTAACTTTGGCATAGAAAGGATGTAAACAGAATATATACTGTATTTCCTGGTCTCATTTAGCATGTGAAGCCCATGATTCCTTCAAACACTTTTGTATCTATCCAGTACCTACTTGGTACTAAACAGATTAATAAATTTTACTCACTTATCACAAAAGTCTCTTATAATACATTGCTCGCAACTTTGAGACATATGGTCTTCAATTGTAGGAGAGCCAAGTAAAAACAAGACTTCACCGCTGAAAGTCTAATTCACTATCAAGATTTCATGTTGTTGTGCCTATTAGGCGCAAGCCACCTGGTCTACGTGCAACAACTACAGATACAGTATCAGCAAAAGCCTTCACATCGTAATGTTGCAATTACCCTACAGCTCAACGAAGTAAGAACTTAAAGGTACTCAAGTAAACTTCACATTCTAAAAACATCATTTTCTTCCTAGGTTCTACTACAGTCAATCGCTGACCATACTTTGAGGGTTAAAAATTTAAAACTCTAACGCATAGTGCCTACTAGGTGCATGTCACCTGGTCTAAGTGCAACAATTACAGATACAGACTTAGCAAAAGCCTTGACATGGTAATCTAGCAATTGCCCTACAGATAGGTAATAACTTATTGGTATTCACGTAGTAGAGCTATCACTTTCTTGATTTTACTTTCTTCCTAAGTTCTACTACAGTCAATACTCAATCTCAATCGCTGACTATACAGACTTTAGGTCCAAGATCGAAAACTTAATGAGACTAGACAGGGAAAAGAGCCAGTAATGCCTCTTTGCCCGTCAAGGTAAGAAGTTTTGTGCATGTAAAAGTATTTGGCCATTGAGTTCCTATTCACCTCAATATAACACGTTGCTGGGGGAAATGAAAACACAGCTACTGCTCATGCATATGAGTGCCAAACTATCTATACACATAAAAGCCTGGACAAATCTAACTTTAAGGTTTTATTAGTTACTAATGACTCCCCTATCCCTGACCCCCCCCCCCCCCCCCCCAAAAAAAAAGAAAAATTTAAAGATAATGTAAGCAAATGAACGCAACAAACAACATAAAAAATTAAATTAAACCACACCAAGACTTAAGTGGAAACCCCCACAGAAGGTAAAGCCACAGCCGAGGAGGGGAAAGTCCAGTATGTCAAAGAGTACTATGGAAGAACTTCGCAACAATAGAGAGACAATCTGAAGTGCTAAACCACCCTATTAAAGCAGCTAAAGAAATAGGCCAAACAAAGAGGTCACGTTGGCCCATCCCTCCAGAACAACCACGAATCTTAAAGGAAAAATCCATGGTCCATATTCCATGCTGTCATCTTTTTAGCTCAAGTCAGCCAGAATTTGGGCAACCAAACAACAAATAAATGGAATGAACAGCTTTTTCAGTTGCTCAACCAATAATCACTAGTCTAGATGGTAACAAACACAGAAAACAACACTGTAGACCCGAATAGTTTTTCGATACGAAGCCAAAACTCCAACAAGTGTTGAACAATATCATAAAGATGAAAAGCCACACACCCCCCCCCTTCAACACACACACACACACACACACACACACACACACACACACACACTCTTTACTCTCATTGACAAATGAACGATTCAGTTATGCATTCATCATTTCAAGGCGGTATCCCCACCAAAAGTAGCTCAATTCTTTAAAGTACTTCATTAGAAAGAGAGCTAAAAAGGTACTTACAAAAGATTTCCATCAGTAAGACAGTTCCTGGTAAATGCAAAGATGGAAGACATAGTTAGCTGAGAGTAATGAATACCACATAAAAACAAGAAACATAAATGTTTTTAACTGGTAACAACGGTGACGGAGCGAAAAGCAAGTAAATTTCCAGATATTATGATAGAAAAGCATTTAAATGAAATGAGCGGTACCAAGAACACATAAAAAGTTAATGCCCCAAAATCTGGAAGTCTACAATCGCTCATAATATCCAATTTACTTCAATCAATTAAAGGGCAGAGCTAAATAAGTTTAAGCTGGTTAAAATCACAACAACTGCACCTCAATCCGAAACTGGTTGTATTCACCAAAAAAAAAGCTCCCATAAAGATCAGAAGTTTTCTGGAAATATACTGTAATAACTTTATCACATGTCATTATGCACAATAATGACGAATGGAAACACCACAGCATTTTACCAGAATCATATTCTATAATCGTTTTTTCAGACCATTTAAACATTGTACTGGAGCTAAAAGTCACCTCCAGGTCATTATTCGGGCATGGAGGCTAATAATCGTGTTCGTCATCACATCCCGCAGTAGAGTCACACTCATCTAGAACTTTAGCCTTCACACTCTTGCCATTAGCACTACGGTGATATAGTTAAGGCACCTATCTCCTCCACTGTACCATCCGGTTAAAAGGGTAACGACTGGAGTATCATCAGAGTGGTATTGGTTGTCACATTCTGATGGTCCACCGCCATCTCCACCCTTTTAGAAGCTATTTAGGGTTAAAACAGCCTTTGTTTGCCGGTCACCGGAGGCGAACATTTGTATGCGGTGTACATCTTGCCTTGTTTGCAAAAAGCCGAGTCATTTTCCCTGGAGGTGGCTTTTAACATCTTTTGGATACAGTTTAACGAAAGTTACCTCATTTAACGGGATTAAAATAAATGTTTAGACTTCAGACAATTTAATAGGATTACTGATTTTATTTCAATGTTATCTTATTGTTCTTGTTATTGCAAATCTAAAAGACATCATTTTCAACAAAATTACAAAACCAAACAATAGAACTATAGAGATTTCAAATCTAAAAAGAACTATAATCATTTTACCCTCTAATTCTCAATTTTGAACTTACACTAGGAAATTAAACGGAAATAATCAGCACAAATAGTCGGATTCAGATTAATTTTAGGGAATCAAATCGATAGAGATGTATATCAGACTTGCCATTAACGGATTGCGACTTGCAAACACGAAAATGAGATTAGATGAATAAAAGGTAGAGAACTAACAGGTATCCTTCTTCGCGGACCTCCCTGAGGAAATTTCCAATGCCCTTTTCTCTGATTGACTTGAAAATACCCCTCACCACCGACGCCATTCTCTTCTGCTTCGTTCTCTGAATTCTGAAACTCCACAGACACCGAGATTCGCTTGCTGCTATGAAAATATTATGGGACTGAGAGGGAGTTGGTCGGGTTTAGATCCGACGGCTGACCCGCTTCGAACCCGTTTGAAGACGATTCGAGGTTCGAAGTAGTCCTTATATTTTTATTCTTGAGCTGTTTTGATGTTTAATTTTGTCAAGAGGGAACACTTTCTGTTTCCATCAAATATTTAATAGTAATTTTAATTGTTAGATTAATTGACAACTGTGGAAAAAAATATTTTAACAAGAACTCACAAAGGTTTAATATTTTTTTTTTAAAATCTATCTTTAGAATTTGGTGCATCTTTTTAAGGATGTTCTTTTTATTTTATTTTTCTACTTTTGTATCTGGTGCAATTTTTGGTGTTTCAATTTCTCAGATTGATGGGACTTTTCTGACATTTTTTATTTTAAAAATTATACTTCCTATTAAATTTAACAATCATAGTTTGTTAAATATTTGAAATGGACTAATAGCCTGTTTGGCCAAGTTTTTTTTTTTTGGCCAAAATGCTTTTTTTGGCCAAAAGCACTTTTGGCCAAAAATTGAGGTATTTGGCCAAGCTTTTGGAAGGGAAAAAAGTGTTTTTGAGGAGAAGCAGAAGTATAGCCCGTTTGGCCAAGCTGCAAAAATCAGCTTATTTTGAGAAGTGCTTTTTTTCAAAAGTGCTTTTCTCAAAAGTACTTTTGGTGAGAAGCAGTTTGTGTTTGGCTAATTAGTTTGAAAAGCACTTTTGAGCAACAATTAGTGTTTGGCCAAGCTTTAAAAAAACTGCTTCTAAGTGTATTTTTCTCAAAAGTGCTTCTCAAAAAAGTGCTTTTGGAGAGAAGCTACTTTTTTTGCTACTCCAAAACTGCTCCTGCTTCTCCTCAAAAGCACTTTTTTTCCTTCCAAAAGCTTGGCCAAACACCTCAATTTTTGGCCAAAAGTGGCCAGAAAGAAGCTTGGCCAAACAGGCTAGTAGTTTTGGAGAAGCAGAAAAAAGTAGCTTCTCTCCAAAAGCACTTTTCTGAGAAGCACTTTTGAAAAAAATACACTTAGAAGCAGTTTTCAAAAGCTTGGCCAAACACTGATTACTGCTCAAAAGTGCTTTTCTAATTAATTAGTCAAACACAAACTACTTATCAACAAAAGCTACTTTTTTTAAAAGTACTTTTGAGAAAAACACTTCTCAAAATAAGCTGATTTTAGAAGCTTGGCCAAACGGGCTATAAAACTGCTTCTCCTCAAAAACACTTTTTTCCCTTCCAAAAGCTTGGCCAAATACCTCAATTTTTGGCCAAAAGTGCTTTTGGCCAAAAAAAGCATTTTGGCCCAAAGGATTTATGTGCTGACTTATGTGCTGACTTGCACTATCTGTTTCGCATTTATTTGCTTAACTGTTGAAAAAGACATTTTCAAAAGATGTTTTAACTGAGCCCAGATAGATTTTCTAAAGGATTTCACGGTTTTACTGTTTTCTCAAAGGGTAGCACTGTTCTATATAGCATGATGGAGTGCCTTTCATGATATCTTGCTGCTCAGTTATTATTTACCTTTATTACTCACTGAGTTGGAGTACTCACTTTACTCCCCGCACCTCGCGTGCAGATGCAGGTATTGGTTACCCGGTAGCGGGTTTGAGCTGGTTGAGGATTTGCTATCGTAGCTGAGCAAGGTGACCGCCGGCGTTCGCGGCACCGGACTTCGTCTTTTGATTCTAAACTTTATTCTGTATATTATTGACCCTGTGGTCGTGTTCAGACTTCCTTATATGCTCGTGACTTGTGACACCCCGGTCGGGCTGTGTTGGGTCGTATATATATCGATTGTTAATGTCATTAAGTTGTATTTATCTAATCATTTATGTTTAAAAATTTTTGAAAGAGGCGTTGTTGTTCTGTTGGCTGGCCTTGTCTTCACGAGAGGCGCCATCACGACCGGGTTGGGAATTGGGTCGTGACAGATTATTTCTCCTATCTTCTAGAGAATTCCAAAATAAATGCTAGCATTTTTTTATTATATATTATTTACTTATATCAGGATTAATCTCAGCCATTAGATACATCTAATTCAATGTTTGGATTTCTTTCTAGAATTAAAGTCAAGGTTTGACTAGTGTTCCATCTATTTTCCTCTCTCAAAGAAAACAACCGTCTCTTCTCTTTCTGCCATGATATAGGGTTTTGACTTCTTCCTTTTCTTAGCAAAATTTGACTACCATAGCTTATAATCAGAAATTTGTGTGGCCATTCTAAGAAAATTCTCTGCAAACTCAAGCAATTTAACTGAAGAATTCAAAATTCATTTGCCATTTACAATGTAGTTCACAAAGGTAAAAATGGTTCTCTTTTTCATCAATTCACAATTTTGGCAACCGAATCCCTGCTCCCTCTGCCCATATCGTCCTTTGCTTCCTGCTACAGGCTATTTCAAATAGTTCTTTAGTCGTTTTCCACCCTAAACCTTCAAGAATTCCGCCTAACCCTAGAAAAGCCCTAGTGATTCTTCTATAAATATCGAGGTTTTGGACAACTTTGGGGCCACTGCATCTCTGCCTCTTCAAATAACTTTATTCTTCAAAATACTCTAAAAATCTTAGTTGTGTCGTCTCTGTTACTGTCACGACCCATAATTCAACTAGTCGTGATGGCACCTAACACAACCCGCTAATAAACCAATAAATAACTATTTTTATACAAGAATTTTCCAAGGATTGGTAGTACAAATCATGAGCTTCTAAGATTTAGATTTTTACAAGACTGAACTGAAATATTTAAAACATCCATTTGAAATGTAAATGAACAGAATTTGAATCTAATGCTACCAAGGACAAGGGATAGCCATAACTGAACGTAGGTACATCTTCAGATTCAGCTCCCGCCGTACAGAGCAACATCAACATCCAACATCTGCACGCAAGGTGAAAAAGTATAGTATGAATACAACCGACCCCACGTAATCAATAAGTAACAAACCTAACCCTAGGTTTAAAGTAGTGACGAGCTGAAACAAAGGTCGGAGTCCAATGCCAACCGACAATAACAGTTCATAACAACATAATAAAAGTGCTAAAAGAAGTAACTCAGAGATATAATGCTCAGCTCGTTCAAAATTCCAGAAAAATAGGCACGCTTTTCAAGTATAATAGTAAAACCGAAATCTTTAGCCGAAAGCACCAAAATATGAGTAAGTTTGTAAAACCATGATTTTCCCAAAACTTTTCAATAGGTAAAGGTTTCAGTATCAAATGGCATGCGGAAAGTACATCTCTATGCCTACATGTTAATGTGTATGAGAAGTCATGAATGACGTGATACGGTACAACATGAGAAAAATGCATCTCTATGCCTGTATGTCAAGTGTGCATGTCGAAGGCAATACAACACGCTGAATAAACCATATGCATACTCTCGGAGTATCGATTTTCTCAGTCATCCCAGTCATTCAGTCCTCACAATCACTCAGTCCTCAGTCAATCAGTTCTCATTGTCACTCAGTCCTTCCAATTACTCGGCACTCGCTCTCGGCACTCATACTCGCACTCGCACTTAGTAGATACATGCGCTCACTGTGGATGTGCAGACTCCAGAGGGGCAATTCCAGCCCAAGCGCTATAACAAGCCAATCATGACATGAATCAATAATAACTGTTGCGGCATGCAACCCCATCCCACCATGAATCAATAATATCTGATGCGGCGTGCAGCTCGATCGCATCATGAATCAATAATACCTGCTACAGCGTGCAACTCGATCCCATAAATATCCTCACAATTAGGCCCTCGGCCTCACTCAGTCATCAATTTTTCCAGTCTCTCGGGCTCACAATGTCATGAAAAAACACTCAAAAAATAATAATGCGATATATCAATAATTGATAACAGAGAATGAGATATGATATGCAGTTGAATGTTGAGTATGCATTTTCAATGTAAGCAGACAACTCGATAGCAAAAATGACCTCAATGGGTCTCAACGGGATAAACATATAGCCTAGACATGGTTTCTAACATGGATCACAGCTCAATTACTCTAGCAGGTAGAGATTTTACAGATACAAATAAGATTAGGTAACTACACAGTACACAGAAATAACCGCGTCACAATTCACACGGTGTACGCCCACACGCGCTGTCACCTGGCATGTGCGTCACCTCAACACCAAACACATATGATGTATATTCAGGAGTTCATACCCTTAACACCAGGTTTAGAAGTGTCACTTACCTCGAACAAGCTAAATCTAGTACCGAGCAAGCCAAACGATACTCCGAAAACGCCATCCCGCGCGTACAGACCTCTGAACGCCTCGAAACAAGCCAAAAACAACTCAAATACATCAAATAAATCATAAGGAAACCATTCCAAATGATAAAAGGTCGAATTTTTACTCAAAAGCCCAAAGTCAACTAAAAAGTCAAACCAGAGACCGCGCCTCGGAACCCGATAAAACTTATAAAATCCGACAACCCATTAAATTGCGAGTCCAACCATACTAGTTTCACTCAAATCCAACTCCAAATAAATGTTCAAAACTCAAAAATTCACTCTATGAAAATTTAGACAACCCTCCCCCCATATTTTCTCTTTGAAATCCATAATCCAAATGCCAAAATCGAAGATATATTCATGAAATATAGCCAAAACCAAGTAGAGAACACTTACCCCAATCCATGTGGTGAGAGTCGCCTCCAAAAATCTCCCAATTCCAAAGTCTATAGCTCAATATGTGATAAAAATGGCCATCTCTCGATATGTATAGAATCTGCCCAGCATTTTCGCATATGCGGTCGCATTGTCACATCCCCGACCTCCGTTTCTGCAGAACAATTTCGCTTCTGCGAAGCCCTCCGAAGACCAGCCTTCCGCACCTACGGGACTTTCCCTGCTTCTACGCACATGCAGGTGCGGTGCACAATCCCACTTTTGCGCTCAATCTCGCTTCTGCGCAAAAGTACATCGCTTTTGCGCGACCGCAGATGCGCCTGAAGCCTATGCATGTGCGATGACTCCAAACTCAGATCCTTTCGCATGTGCGATCACCACTCCGCTTCTGCGACCACCGCGCCTGCACATAATCAGCCGCAGGTGCGCAACATCAGTACCAACAGCTGCCGACCATAATATATGAATGGAAAATGGTCCGAGACACGTTCGTAACTCACTTGGGCCACTCGGGACCCCGTCCAAATATACCAACGAGTCACATAACATAACACGGACATACTCGAGGCCTTAAATCACATATAACAACATCGAAACGACGAATCACACCTCAATTCGAACTTAAATGAACTTTGAACTTTGAACTTCCAAAACTCGCACCAAAACATATCAAATCAACCCGGAATGAACTCAAATTTGCATACAAGTTCCAAATGACATAACGAAGCTATTCCAATTTTCAGAACCACAATTCGAACCTGATATTACCAAAGTCAACTCCCGGCCAAACTTATGAACTTTCTAAACCTTCAAATTTCCAACTTTCGCCAATTAGTGCTATATCCAAATGCAAATCCAGTCATACGCCCCGGTCCAAAGTCACCATCCGGACCTAATGGAACCATCAAAAATTCGTTCGGGGTCAAATTTACAAAAGTCAACCTTGGTCAACTCTTCCAACTTAAAGCTTCAACAATGAAATTCATTCATCTAAACAAGTTCCGAAACACATGAAAACCAATACCGACAATTCAAACAAGTCATAATACATCATACGGAGCTACTCGTGCCCCCAAACTACCGAGCGAAGTGCAAATGCTCAAAAGGACCGGTGGGGTCGTCACATTTACTCTTCGCTACAACATAGGTATTTTCCTTTGCACTTTTCGGAGCTTGTAAAGTCCGTAGTTGTAAGCTCGAGTTCAAGTTTGAAGCCAAAGTCCAGTAGATCTACTCGACGTGACCCAGTTTTTGCACCACAAAAGGTTAGTGACTCTCTTAATTCTTTCTCTCGTTTTCTTTTACTCTAAGTTCAACTTACTTGTTTATTTTCTAGTATGTGAATCGTTGTTTTGTTCTTTTTATAACATGATTTGGGACATATTCGAATCGTGTATTCTGGTTGTAAACAATTTCGTACTAGAATGAAATGTGTTTGACCGAGTTGCAGATAACATGTCTTTAGGCAATTCTATTATGAATTATTTGAGATATATTATTGTATTTCCCTTATTAGCAATCATGTGTTAGTTTTTGTCTTATCTAGTTGTAGAGAAGTTTTAAAATAGTTGTTGTTCACATATTAGAATCCATGAGTTAGGATTTTTGTTACTTATTTATAGATAACTAAGGATTTATTTTGTTATACAATGTCTTTAGATTAATAAATTTTAGTTTAGGGGAAGAATGCTATCTTTATCACAACCCATAGTAAAATTCACGCCATTAGGATATTTATAATAAGCAGATAATTTAGTGGAGTATGTGTTTGTTGTGTTCATTGAATTTGATTGTATTAAGAACAACGTGATTATAACTTGAACTCCAGTTTGATGAATATAAAATATTTACTTATTTTATACTTTTAATATCATACTTTAAATAATATACTTAAATTTTATTTTGAATTTTGCCCCTTTCTAACTATTTTTGTAGGAAAAAAAAAAGAAAAAAAAGATTATAAATAGCAGAAGAAAAAGACAGAATGCTCGATGAAAGTCTGCTATGGCAAGCACAATAATTGAAATGGCAAATGAAAGTCTACAATTGAAATTTTGACGTGTCCAAGCTCCTATCTTGGACACATCCAAGCTCCTATCTTAGACACATCCTAGCTCCTGTCTTCGGACACATCCAAGCTCCTAGTCTTGGACACATCTAAGCATTTAATGCTTGTAATACGTTTGTATAAATTGAATGCAAATTTGTGGGGAAGAGAGAGAGAGAGAGGAAGCAAGAACTACTTTTATCTAAACTTTGGTCTTAACTTCTTTCTTTAACTATTTCATTTTCTTCTTGTAAGCTATCGGATTTTCTAAGAGCATTGATATTCTAGAATTCCTTTCTGTCGTGAGATTTAAATACTCCATAATGGAGTAATATCGTTTGTTGGGATAGTTGATGAATCTTGATAAATATTTTTATAATATTATTCCAGTTTTAATACATCCTCGGCTTGAAATTTTCTTTTTATAATTCATATTGTGCTGAAATAATGGTTTCTAATTAATCATTATTATCACTTCTATATATTTTCTTTAAGTTATTCTTATATTAATTTTATAATTCTCACGGAGCAAAATTAATATACAATAACCAATGAATAAAGTAGTAAAGTGAGAATAATTTTTTGTAAAGCTCTTATTTCAAATCTGTAATCTTGTTTGTCTCAGTTTTAATTCTCAAGGAGGAGCTGTTGTAGGCAAGATTACTAATTTTTATTAAAAATATTCTGATGAAGTTTTTACTACCTTTTAGCACAATTCAAGCAAAAAAATATTTTGGTTTGATCGTCACTAGTTTTACCTCAATTAATTACATAACCTCACGAAGTGCTATTAATTGACTTTCTCTTAGTGAGCAACTATAACTGCATTAGCAGTAAGCAATTATTCTTTAGAGAAATACATGTAGAAATTGAGATTTTATTATAATAATATTATCAAGTGAATTCAACAATTGCCAACTCTTTCTAAATTATAAATCTTTCGGAAATTGTTTGTTTTGCTTTAAGTAATTAACAAGTTTTAAAACCCCACTCACCTTTCATCAATTTGGTTCTCTCAAATAGTAAAAATGTTAAAAGTCTGTAGCCTAAATTAACCAATCTCTGTGGGACGATATAACAATTTTATTTTTGAACGTGACTTTTAGCCTTTCAAATGTTAAAGTTCTTTCTCAACTAAGCAAATTGTTTTATAAAGATTTCATTATACATTCTTACTCACTTTCTTTCTTCAATATTTCATAATTCATATTTTTTTCCCTAAGATTTCATTAGTTCAGCGGTATCTTTAAGCTTCCAATAGTTTTATATTTCTATTGATATATAAAAATCATAATATACATTTTAAGCTTTAGAGAAATTATTTTGAAACAACTAAGCAACAACTAGATAATACAAGTAGAAAATCATACTCTATCGAAATTAGCCACTCTGATACTGATATTTTAGACTTATTTTATGAAATAAAAGTGTTAAAAAAATACAAATAGAAAATAATATTCTAATAATACACTCAATGTAATAAAAAGATTTGATTATTTTTTAAATGCTTATATTGTTTATAAAATAATATCAATAATTCCTAAAAATAAGAATTTTATCTAGCACAATTATAATGATTATGACTTTCATTCTTTTAGCCAAGGATTTATTTTCAATATCATGAAAACTTATTTTTAGAGTACATTGCATTAAATACAATTCGGAACTCTCATAGGTAATTGTGCTGATCTTTTTTGTTTTTAAGTTATTGTGTGTCTTACTCTCTTGAAACTCTACATCAACTTATACTTACTTAAACAATTGTTGGATATTTTCCTTTTAGTCATTACTAGCCATAGGGGTGGACATCGGTCGGTTCGGTTCGGTTATGAATATTATCGGTTTTGCCTATCGGTTATCGGTTTAAAAATATCATAACCCGATAACCAAACCGATAAGATATTAGTTATCAGTTATCGGTTAATCGGTTATCTATCATTATCGGTTCGGTTATCGGTTTACCCGATAAGATAAAACAACTAAAACAGGTTCGCAATGTATAAAATAGTTTCGGTATAAAACTGTTTTGCTAAAACAGTTTTATAACATTTTAAGAACTGTTTTGCTAATAACTCTTTTCAGAACTGTTCTATTTCACAAGAATTTAAATTTACTGCAATATCCAATAAATAAACACTAACCGAAGTTTCTATCTTTCATTCTTCAACCCAAAAATTATAAACAAAAATTCCAATATCAGTCGGTGACGAAAAAATAGAATCAGTCATATTTTTACTTCGACACTTTCTGCAAATACAAGGGATCTAAATGAATAACAAATACACAACAAATCTCACTCTAGCTTTCAAACAAACTAAGAAAAATTCAGATCTAGAATGCTTTTAAACAAACTAAGAGAAAGATGAAGATGAAGCAACAAAAAACTTACACGAAGAATCAAGATGAAGCTGAAGAATGCGGCCGAGAAATGCGACTGAAGAGTGAAGAAGATGCGACTGAAGAATCTGATGGATCTGAGAAATGAAGTGAAGATGCGACTGACGAGTGAAAGAAAGGAGCCGAGAAATGCGACTGACGCCGGCCTGAGTCTTGACAGGCTGACTGGTGAGGGCGTGAGGCGGAGAAACTGAGAAAGAATAGGGAAATCAAAGAGTGAACTATGAAGTATGAATTATGAAACCCTAGTATGTATATACTTAAGGGTAAACTAGTAAATTAGTTAATCCTTATTGGGTTATCGGTTTTACCTAATAACAGAATTGCCAAACCGATAACCCAATAAAAAATTTATTTTAACCCGTTACCGAACCGTTAACCCAATAACCCAATACCGATAATCCAATAAATAATTAACGGTTCGGGTTATCGGTTTTACCCGATATATGCCCACCCCTAACTAGCCATTGTAGATTCAATCTTCAAACTTGATTTTTAAATTTCTAAACTTTTATGCCTTATTCAGTTTTCAATTATCTGAAATTCTTTATATCTAATTTTTCGATTCCTCGGTATTCAATTCTTACATAATTCATGTTTGTGCATACAAGATTGTTCCATGGATATTCTAGAAATGGCTTATCCGTAAGTCAATTAATCGAGTTTGATTCTTTATTGATTCAAAGGTCTTTTTCTTAATCTTTGAATTATTATTTTTAATATACATGGGTTGGAAGTGTTTAAATTTACTACAAAGAGGATGTAAATGTGTGATTTAGAAATACAGGGTGTAATCAAGAAAAAAATTTCAGTTGAAAACCGTTTTGGTTGCCGGATCGGGTCAGGTTGTGCGTTGTGAATGCACACGTGGCAAATAACAATTGGCTAAACCTCCCACGATGACGCGAAAAACAAATTCCTTTCCCCTCCTCATCCACCTTCTCCCATGGCTATCAAACTTAATTTCTTCAGGTACTCATATATCCAACCCTTTACAGACGCCTTCAAGGAATAGCTAAGGAATCGCTGTTAGGGTACGGTAACTTTGACGGGTAAGTTGCTCTCCTTATCATATATGTGAACCCAACGCATTTCGTAACCCTTAATTTGCTGTTTCTATCTTCAGTCAATCATTCAATCAACTGCTGTCTATCCCAAACCGGTTCAGTCAGCTAATCGAATCCCCTGTATCCATTACTTTGCTCTATTCGCGTCTGATTCATACAAAATTTACTAAAATATTTTTCTTCTGGTTCTAGAGGTAATTTAAATCTCAGAATCATACTAAAATTTCTGAAATCTGTTCTTTAATTCGTAAGTTTATTGTTTCTATTGTGGCATTAGGTCAGGATCCAAATATCTGGTGGAATCGATCTACAAACATGCATAGTTTTGATGTTTGGCCTTTTTTATAACCTAGGATGTAAATTAACGTGATGCTCTTTCATTTTTTAGCTTAGAACACCAAAAACCATCCCTTTTAACACTTGTAATTTATGGAGATAAATATATTTTCTTCTTTTATTTGATCTGATTTAAAGCTTTTGGTATTGACAGGATTTATAGAAGATGATGAGGTTACAAACTTATGCGGGGCTTAGCATAATAGCTACACTGGCCGTTATTTATCATGCATTTAATAGCAGAGGCCAATTTTACCCAGCAATGGTTTATTTATCAACGTCCAAGATCAGCCTGGTGCTTCTTCTTAATATGGGTCTTGTCCTCATGTGCATTTTGTGGCAGCTGACTAAGAAAATCTTCCTTGGTTCCCTTCGAGAGGCTGAGGTGGAGAGGCTGAACGAGCAGTCTTGGAGGGAACTCATGGAAATACTTTTTGCCATCACAATTTTCCGGCAAGACTTCTCAGTTATGTTTCTTGCAATGGTAACTGCGCTCTTGCTTATCAAGGGCTTGCACTGGTTGGCTCAAAAGAGGGTTGAGTATATTGAAACAACTCCAACTGTTACTACATTATCCCACGTTCGCATAGTCTCCTTCTTGGGCTTTCTCCTCCTCATAGACAGTCTCTTCTTGTACGACTCTGTCAGCTATTTGATACAGACAAGACAGGCATCTGTTTCTCTATTCTTTGCATTCGAGTAAGTCAAGCTCTTCTGACTCACTGTTGTTGCTCCCTTTTTTGCTTAATATGTGCTCCATGAGTTCCACTACTACTTTGTGGTGTTTTTACTACTGCGAGTGATATTCCAAGAGAAGAAGCTAGAGATGTTAGTAGTCTTACTACCTTACCTTTTCAAAAAACAATAAAGAGACGTTAGTAGTCTTATTAGATTGAGGGCCTCCATAGTCGTGTTTCATGCCTTACAAATCACTTGGTTGGAGCATGGATTGTATCATGTTTATGTGTGTGCTGGCGCGTTAACAAAGTTGACAGTAGGCTTTGGATCTAAGAATGCTATTTTCTTTTACACAGTTCCTACTTTGCTTATCTTCTAAGCTGATGCAAAATGCCGTGATTTCGGTATACTTATTAGTATTGCATTGTTAAAGCTCTTGTTTGTTAGAAACCTGATTTGTCTATTGTAAGGGCTGGATGGTGTCAAATCTCTTGGAATAGCAGTCTTATCTCGTATGTCATGTAAGCTACGTTACAAATCTTAATCAGGTAAAGATGTTAGTACACCCAATTTTCAATCCTCTTTGCTAGGATTGATCTTTTATAATGTATATTTTAATGATGATTCACTGTTTGGTTAGAATCCTTTGGTTTTTTCATGCATGTACTAACATTGTTATATCCATGAATTCTATTAACACATGGCTGATTCGCGTATCGTTCTTAAGTTCTGCATCATAGCTTTCAGTATATACTCTCCAGATGTCAAGTTGAGGATCATCATGAGGGAACTTCAAGACTGTGGTTACTAAGTATTAGTATATCTAGTTGTTGGAAATATGTTCTTGAACTTGATTACTTCTCGTATTCGTTTTCCTAACTGCAGTTTGATCATGTTAACTGTATCCTATATTCTTCTCCCTAACGACGAGCAACTTCTTTTGGGTAATGATTCAGGTACATGATACTTGCGACAACAACTGTCTCAACTTTTGTAAAATATGTCTTCTACATAAGCGACATGCTTATGGAAGGACAATGGGAGAAGAAGCCTGTCTATACTTTCTACTTAGAACTTATCCGAGACTTGCTCCACTTGTCTTTGTACTTGTGCTTCTTCATGGTGATTTTCATGTAAGTCAAATTTTAACTTCTATTTTGCTGTTTATTTCTCTGCTCATAAACTGTCTAGAGGTTTTTCTACCAACAGCTAAAAAAGAGTAATTATATAGAGGTGTATCTCTTCTGGATATAAAAAATTTTATCCTTCTCTTACATAAGTTTCTATTGTGATCAAGAGCAGCCATGGTTTCTTGTAGAAAGCTCCATCCATCTATCCATCCATTTATTTGACTGCTTTCACTTTTTTTCCCGTAAGGAAACATTTATTAGTCCATTCCGTTTTCATTATCTAGAAATTTATTGATGATATCAGTTGCCAATTTTGTTGCAAAAAAGCTGCTCTCATCTTATTATACTTGGTCTCACCAACACAAGATTTAGAATAGAGTTGAAAATATACAGAATTTGGGATTATAGTATTAATGAACTGAGAGCTAGAAGTTTGGCCGCACACCAGCATTCATATATAATTGGTTGTCGTTGCTGTGAACCAAATGAGCCACATTTATAGGTTTCCCTGAAACCTTTTTTTTCCTTTTTTAAATTTTCTTCAGTCAAGTTTCTGGATCAATAGGCCCTGTTAGACTGTTAGATCTCCCTGCACGTTCTGTGGCCGGCTTTGCCTATGTGTTGGAAGGAGTGCCGAGGATACATAATTTTTGGGCCACCCTAATGGAAGTTATCATTATTTTGTGATGATGAAATAGGTGACAGTGAAGCATGTTCATTTCTACGATGTGCTTGGTACTTTCTGTTGGTAAACTGGTACTAAGATGAATCCACTTGAGTACATCATTTCTCTTTTTCCCCTGGAGGCTTTCCTTTTTTATAATAGGATCTGAAACACATTATCGGTTCATGTACGATTGGGGACATTCTTTTTGGTAAATAAACCTTGCAGCTGCCAGCAGTTCACATGTTTTTTTTTGGGGGGGGGGGGGGGTTGTGTGTTAAAGAATTCACCATGTTCTTTTTGATCCTCTGCCTCTTTATGAGGGACATTTAGAAATAGGGAAGCACAATGTTCCAAAACCTTACTAAGGTTCCTGAGGTAGACATAGTTACATAGTCAAGCTGGTGTGTGATTCTTGTTGCTTGTTCTGCAGATCTGTATGCCTTTTGATAGAAGCGCTCATTCTTCTTTATCTATGTTGATGTTACTTTCAATTCTTTGACTCAGGCTTGTTTATTAAGCCTTTTTTTCTTTTGCTTCTGTTATTAGTACATTGAGACACCTCACTTGGTTTTTTTCATGTTACTTGTTCATCTTCGTTTCCTTTTCCTTGCTTAGCATTTATATTTTATTTGTTTTCTTCTACTTTCTAGGAACTATGGCGTGCCCCTGCATTTGATTCGGGAGCTTTATGAGACATTCCGCAACTTCAAGATTCGAGTTGCCGATTACATACGCTATCGGAAGATCACTTCAAATATGAATGACCGTTTTCCAGATGCTACACCAGAAGAGCTCGATGTGTAAGTTGATCACTCATAGCTTTTGTATATTTTTGGTTTCTTCGCAACTTTCTAATGTAATCAGTTACTTCTATGCTTATGCAGAAGTGATGCTACCTGCATCATATGTCGTGAGGAGATGACCACTGCTAAGAAACTTATTTGTGGGCATCTGTTTCATGTGCATTGCCTCCGTTCATGGCTAGAGCGTCAACACACCTGTCCTACTTGCAGAGCCCTTGTTGTGCCAGCTGAAAATGGGACGAATGTGGTAGGATCGCGACCAGATGCTCAACAAGGTATAAGTCTTTCCATTCATTGCTAATAATCTGTTTTCGAGCATCAAATTGTAGCATAAGTGCTGAAGTGTGAATCTCATTAATAGCAGGCCGTCCGATGGCAGACTTCTGACTTTTTTTGAGGGTGGTTCTGAATTTTTTTTCCCGAGGTTTATACTTTGTTGTTGTCACTATGATTGTGGATTGTATGTCTATTTTTTTTTCTTTTTTTCGAGAAGTGATTGTATGTCTAGTTTCCGTATCCTAAGGATGACAGTCATGTCGGAATAGCTAATCCAGAGATGGGACACTTTCACGTATATATGTTTTTTGTACAAATGAATGAATGTGGCACTTGTATATATTTTACTAAACCCTTGTTAATTCTCTCTCAGGCCCTGGATCAAGTGGTGCAAGTACATCTCAGAGTTCGCAAGCAAATACCGTGGCAAATAATAATGTTAGCCAACACCAGGCTAGACTCCAAGCTGCTGCTGCAGCAGCAGCAGTTTATCAGAAGTCCTTTGTTTACCCTTCTGTACCAACGCTATTGTGGTATTGATTTTCTTATCTTTTATGTAGACACATTATTGATTATTTGCTTTGCATATTTTTAGACCTTTCCTCATCTTACAGATATGAAAAGCTGAAGTATACCTGTCTATATTCCTTTTTCAGCCTACTAGTTAGCGATAAGTAAATTTAGGAACATTACAAGCAGGTTAGATAGGATTTCATTGTAGACACCAGTAAGAGGGAGTTTCATCTTTGTTATACTTGCTTCGTTTAACAACATAAAGTTGTTATCACTTGGTAAAGGGTCCGCTCTCTTGTGCACTTTATTACTGCACTGCTCTTTTACACAGGGCAGATCTATTTTGGTTTTTGTTTTTAAATTCTATGGATAAGTCAACTCCTGCTTTTTCTCTTTGTCCTTGCGTTGCCACTGGATGGCTACGTTGGACGTTCATTTCTTGTGCTTCTCAAATAAATATCTTTCTTAAAAAGAAACTTTTGTTAGCATATTACGTGGTACAGAGGTTACAATCTATACCACTGCGCTTCTTTTTTCCTATTCCGATTTTTATAAAATTACATAATTAACTTGTGCCTCTTACATGCTACCCAATAAACATTTAAAATAGATCCATTTTAAGTGTCGTCTTGGTATTTGGAAAGTCAAATATAGCTCTGCATGAGATGAATTGAGCATGAAATTTTGAATTTGCAAACAATGTCTCGCACTAGCATGCCTTCAGGGATTGTGATGTAATCACTAGTCTGATTGTGGGTCATTTCCGATTCACTCAATTGGGTCAGTTTCCTAGAAATTACTTGCTTGTCATGGACCCTCTATTAATAGCTGCTCATTTAGCTGTCCATGACTGTCAATGAGGTTGCCTTCAACTTGTAGTTCTTTGTTCTGCGATAGAAACTAATGGTTGATGCAGAATGAGGTGGAAGGTGGCTGCTTCAAGTTCAACTTTTTGACAATGCCACCTCCTTTCCTGTTTTCTTTCTTTCTGTTTTGGCAGTTGAAGAGGGAGTCTGTATTTTAGTAAGTTTCATAACTGTTGGAAGGAAATTGAAACAATGGGGTCTTGCTTGCAGGTCTCCTGGATATGCTCCAGTTCCTCCGTCCGATAGTCCAACAGGCAGTTCTGTCAATGTGCACCCAGATGGGGAGCGGGCATCAAATGAACAGTCACCGCAACATCAGTTAGCAAATATGCCCTTTGCTCAATATCCACAATGTGGTTTCCTCCCTTTTCAGTATCCTGGTGCTAACAACCTTAGTATTCCAAATGCTCAACTTGAGGCCCATAAGATACTTTTACAGCAACAAATTGAGGTATTAAAGTTTCTTTGCTTGATTGGTAACATTTTCTATATGCCTCTATTATACATTTGGTATTGCTCTGTAAAAGAGCAGGTAAATTCCCAATGCACAAATGAATTCTACATGCGTTGAACTTGAAGTGTGGTCTTTTCTTCAATTCTACTCACCTATGTTTGTTTAGAGTTATAAAGTTATTGAAATGACCTTATGCTCCTTTGTCAATTCTACTCACATTTGTTTGTGTAAATTATTCCAAGAAATATTCTGGAAAAACCGTTGTTAATCTTAGCGAACTGCAAGATAATTTTCTTTAAGAGAATATCGTGATTTTAAGTTCTGGATTAAGGAACATCTGATAACCTATTAGATCTTCTGGGATGAGTTGTACACTGTTATTCCTTGAGTATTTCCTTTCTTTGTTCTCTAAGTAATTTAAAGCTCACATGGCTCCTGTTTGGTATTTATGATTCATTCGATTCATTAGTTTGTTTGTGGACAATGATCTCTAGGTAGAGTTCATTAACAGTCTGGATTGGAATGTTAATCTGGGATTTTATTACTATTTTTAGACAATTGCAAGCTTTGCTTTATTTGTTATTATATCATTTTTCTTGGGCGGGGAGGGGGGGGGGGGGGTGAATTTTATTTTAATGCTTGGTGGATGAGATATATGAATCATGCACTTGGCTGCTTTATAGTGGACCGGATTCTTATGTTGGATGATTGTTTTTTCTTACCTTTTCTCTCTGTTTTCTGTAATGCTTTTGTTTATTCTCTCACGGAGAGCTTAATTCTCATTCAATTATGCCCCTGTACCCTGTATTTATGATCAGGTTTTGCAAAACCAGCTCAAGCTTTTAGAGAATCCAAACACACAGAAATCAGCAGATGCTGTAAGAATTTCTGATAGTAAGGGAAAAACAATTTTGCCAGAGCTCTCTCAAGGACAAACCGAAGGCGCAGAAATGTGAAGCTAGCACAACTGTATATTTGTCGTAAGTGCAGGCTGAAGTTTGGACGTACAGTTAGAAATAGCAATTGAACAATGGAATTTACAAGAGGTTCTGTAAGTTGTATAATTCTCGAGTGCTCTGGAAAGTGTTGTATTTTAGTTCAGCAACTGACTACTTCTGTCTTCTGATAGGATTTCTTCTTGAGGATCTCAAAAATCTTGGTACTCCTTTTGAGTTTTACTTCACTTATTATGTGCTACACACAATTTTCCTTAAATAAACTTCACACTCTTGTTCGTTCTTATTCTTCTTCTTTAGTTTTTCCCCTTATGTGAGACATTTCAGGGGAAATAACAATTTTGTTATCCTTTTATAACTCACACAATGGGAATTTATTGCAGTTTATCTGCCAGAGCTTAGACTAGATGATTTTACTCTTTCACATACGATATACGGAGAAGGGCGTAGAGTACCTCTATCGTATGATAAATGGTTTATAAATACCCTCCGTCCATCTATCTGTCTGAAAATATATAGGACGTTATTTCTATTTTTAAATTTACCCCGCGACTAACGGAACTCCATGTGGGCATCTCATTAAATGATGTGGCGTTCTTTCATTTGTTCACGTGGCTCAGTGGGGCTGACATTGTATTTGGGTCTTTTTCGACCCATTAAACCGATCCGACCCACTCATTTTACCTTATACCCACTCTTTTAACCCTACACCCACATATTTTACTGTCTTCTTTCCCAATTTAGAACCTTATACTCGTTTTATTTTTCCAATCCTATTCTTCCAACTTTGCACCTTTCACCGACAACCAGCCATGGCTTTTTCTTCCTTAGTTCTCTGTTTTTTCTTCTATTTTATTTCTATGTTTTCTATTTTGCTCTTCTTTTTCTCCTTTTTTCTAGCATCGAACCCATATTTATTTATCTAACTCTTTCTTGCTACTGCCGTCACTCCACACTGCCGGAGGCCCGGAGAAGGGTACAAAGTATTAGTACAAAAGGCAACGACGGACAAATCTCAAAATATTATTGACCGGCCAGAGTTGAACCCTTCTGTTCGAGCATCGCCTGAAATTGTCCGTTGTTTCAAGCTAGTTTCTTGAGTGACTCGAAAAGTCTCTCAAAAACTGAAGGAAAGAATAGAGCTTCACTTTGGCCGGAGAAATTTTCAGATGAAGGCTCCCATTGTTGATGTTGATCTTTATTTTTCCAGTAGTCGTTCTTGTCGTTCTTCATTAGCTAGGTTCTTTACGCTCCTAGATTTGATTGATATATTTGGATAATTTTAGCATCTGGACTCAATTTTTTTGTTTCAGATTTTTGGTTTGTTTTGATCCTTGTCTTCTTACTTAACAACCCAAACGTATCTGTTGATTTTTCATTTAAGAGTTTCAATACTTATCCTGAGTTTGATTGGAGAAATTTCCGAATCTGGTTTGTTTGATTGGAGAAATTTCCGAATCTGGTTTGAATTTCGGGTTATTTGATTTTGGGTTTTATCTATTCTTTAATTAATTTGTTGTTGTGTATATAAAGTGTCCCAACTGGAGAAGAAGAAAGGGGGAGGTCAGATGAGTGGGACTGGGTGTGATAGATACTGCCCATTTTTGTAAATGGGTTGGATAAGATAAATGAGTTGAAATAATATCCTTTCTTTGTTCCAATCAAAGATTGCCACGAGTTAAAAATCGCCACGTCATTAAATGAAAAACCCACCAATTGTGCCATTAGTCGCGGGGCATTTTTGTTAATAGAATTAACGTCGTGTATTTTTTTGGACGGATAGATGAACGGAGGGTATTTATAAACCATTTAGCAAATGATAGAGGTAGTTTAGGCCCTTTTCCTTACCATATAATAGTAGGAAAAACACTTGATAACCTTCCCCTTCTCAAAAACCAGCTTTGGATTAATGGAGCTTGAACAATGCACTTACTTGGGACTGCACGTGAATTAGCATTTTTGTGGAAAAGATTATCGTTCTAGGAATACAAATACAAACAAAAACAGTTCCACTAAAATTTTCTACTATCCGATTTAATATATATGACATTCTATATGTTTTTAACGTTTTTGAAACGTTTGACCCTTTATTTATAAACTAACATTTCGACCGTTGTGTTAATATCTTTAGGGGTCGTTTGGTATGAGGTATAAAAAGGTATAAGGGTGGTATAAAAATTTAATACCACATTAATACTATGTTTGGTTAGCAAATTAGGTATAAGTTATCCCGGTGTTAATTTAACACTGGGATAACTTATACCTTATAGAAGGTGGAGTAATTAGCACCGATATAACTTATACCTTCTTCTTAGAAATTATGCAATTGTCATTCTTAATACAATATACCATACAATGAATAAACAACAATCTCAGCATCACTATTCCCAGCATAACTTATCCAATATAACTTATACCGGCATAACTTATACCGGTATAAATCATGTTCCAACCAAACGACCCCTTAGTCTATTGTTATTACCAACATAATATAAAGTCAAACTAACGTTAACTAGTACTCAGTTAAATATTTTTCAATAAAATTAAAATGTGATGAATAGAATATTGTCTATGTGAAAATGAGGTTATACTACAAACATTAATAATTAATAAAGAATAGAATACTAAGAATTTGTTTTGTTAATAATTGCGAAATTACCCAGACAAAAACAAAAATTTGATACACCTAAAGAGCACCTTATCCCTCGACCACCTTCTAGGAAGAGTATTATGTCGATATAATAGAATACCATCAATATTAAAAAGAGGAATTTTCATAAAGCACTACAATCTAGAGCCTAATTACCATATCTACCTATAGTTTACCTAATTACCATTCATAATTGATGTTTATTTGTTATCAGCTTGCATCACTTGTATTCAGACGAGCAACGAATATAGCTTGTGTCAATTGTATTCCTTCGCGCTCTGTATCAACAAACACAACCTATATCAACTGTATTCATTCATGCGACGAATAAAACCAAGGTGAAATATAGGGGTGTATACAAAGGATACAACCGGTATCCACGAACATAACCTATATCAACTGTATTCCTTTGAGCAATTAATGCAACCCGTATCAAATGAACACAACCTATATCAACTTTATGCGTTTGCGTAACGAATAAAACCAAGACGAAGTACAAGGGTGAGACAAAGGATACAACCTGTATCGACTGTATTCGGGGAGGTCTAACCAACTGAGCTACGAGAACTTGTTGCTCTCTTGTTTCATTTCAAAACAATTGATCTCTTGTTTCAATATTACATGTCGATTTGCTATAAAAAATCAAATATAACTATGAATTGAAATTTTCTGAAAAGTATAGCTACGAATGGTAAAATGTTTATGTTTGTTGTGTCACGTAATTTTTCCTACTAAAAAATGGTTAAGAGACAAATTCAATATTTCATACCAATAGGGAAGCTACATTTCCTATATGCTCGATAAAGTCAAAAAGATTTGTATTGATCAAAGTGTTAGGCGGTTGTTCTGGTTTTCTTACCATATTTGGTTTTTCTATTTCTTAAACGAAAGGGCAACATATTTACCATAGCTGGGGTTTCCTCTTTTACAATGAAATTATAAATCTCCCATATTTGGCTAGTCTATTTTCTTGGAGGAAAATGTTTGGACATCTATAAATCGAGGATCCTTCCTTCTCATTCATCAACATCCACAATGTAGCCATATGGGTTTTGAGAGTCTTTTTTAGGGGGAGAATTGCGGGACAAATATTAGCGTGCTACTTGTGTTTGCCTCTTTGTGAGGTTGTTCTCTCGATATTTGTGCTCTCTTTTATATTGTGGATTGCTCATCTCCGCCTGTGGACGTAGGTCAATTGACCGAACCACATTAAATATTTGTGTCTCTTTTGATATATTTCTCTTCTGTTATCTGATTTTTCGTCATTCAAGGTTTGCTTTACTAACTTCTGCATGATACCTCATTATTTTCTGTTTACCTCGAAAATACGAGTAACAATTAAATTTGATTTGTGGTTTTAAAGATATGTGATTAAATTCAATACCAATTAGTATTCAAGAAATATGAAATAGAAATAAAAGGAATAAGTGAATCAAACCAATGTTACTCAGCAGTGGTGACCTCGAGCTTAGTGACCTCGAGATGGACTAAGAGCAATAAAGTAAGAACAAAAAATATAAAGGACAGTAAAGAACAATTCTGATGAAGAGTAAGAGAAAAAGGCAGGATAGTATATTCTTGCTAATGATGAGATGATGTTACAAATGATTGGGGTCCCCTTTATATAATAGGGGAACCCTAAATAAGGTACATTTCTATTTTACAGTAAGAAATATTCTTGATACAGCTGTCTAACCACCTAGTACGGAATCGTACAATCCTATTCCCGGGATTTGCGTCATGATCTTGGGACGTGGCAGGAGTCTCATTCTGTTACAAACCCATAACGGTACAATTTCGAGGTCAAACATACTTGACTTCGGTATTCCTCGCACTCCTATCTTCGGGCATTGCATCATGTTTTCGAGCTCGGATCTGGGCCCTCGAGCTTGAACTCGAACTTGCTTGGACTCGGGCTTAAGACGACCCCTCGAGCCTATAGGTTGGAGGCATACGATTTCAACCGTATACAGATAGTCCCAGCGTTTCTTAAAGCAAGGCGATAAGAAACGATTTGAACCCTAATTCTCCGGAGTCTCTAATGACGATGTCATTCCCGTGACGTGAACGCTCGAAGTGACTGAAACGTCGCTTTCGTGCAGTTCCCAAAGTCATTAATTGGAGGCAGTTGACGGTCGACTACTTGGCTTCCCCAATACGCTTTAGCGACCTCTATAAATAGGCCAACTTCACAAATTTGCAAACTTTATTTCTCTAATCGTTTTCAAAATCTCATCAGCTCCTTCAACTTCTCTGAGTTCATCCTTCTCTTTAGCTCACCTTTACTTCATTTCCTCTCTGAATTTCTACACCATAAGGGCCAAAACATCTAAATCTGTGCTGCAAAAAGAAAAAGCCTCTTCATTATCGCGACCAGCCAAAAGTAAAACAGTAGTACCACCTCGTATCGAGGAGTGTATTCCCCCGCCGTGCAAAACAACATCTGATATTCAAAATTGAAAAACCTGTATCGACACCAAGTCGATGTGAGCCCATGTACCGATACATTTGTTTGATAATTGAGGGCGAGCTTGATCAGGTAAGAAAGGACTGCAAGTGGGAGAACAAAGAACATAGTGATCCCTTCCCCCAAGGAGGGCATCACTACATATAAAGCGGGGTACTTAAGTGTGTATACCTACCCATTCACGGTGGGCCCTGCAAATCCAGCTCTGGGTCCCATCCAGTTATTCTTCACTTCTGCCAACAATACCAAGTGACCCTTGGCCAAATCTACCCTTCATTCTGGCGAATCGTTCATTTGATCAGATTTTTCTCCAGCCAGGTCGAGGGGATGCCTTTCACCCTCGACCATCTTATCAGGATATATAGTCCCCGACTTTATCGAGGTGGCTTGATAAAACTACAACGCCGATCCTCAGAATCTCTCTTCTCCAGCATCGATGAGGACAAAGACCGAGGATGGATGACCCGGTTTGTCCGAGTCAGGACCTCTGACCTGATTCCTGCTGAAAGGATGCCATTCCCGAGGAATGGAACATGAAACGTAAGTACATAGTAACTTTATACCGTGCTCTCTCTTCTTTTTCTCGACTTCATCTTTTCCCTTGGTCTAACCCTTTTTCGATGGTGTAGCTGCTGCTTGGTTTCCTTGTGCGGTCCCAGACCTCGAAGGTTGGGTCCAAAAACTGGCTTCCACTTCCTCGTATGCGGAGCGTTGCTGGCGAGACTTGGCCAAGGGCCGATGGGAGGCTAAAAATCATGGTGAGTTCCCTTGTTTGTTTACTTGTATTTCTTTGGTGGAATACTTACTTTGTTTTTATGCAGGCCTCGGAGACGGCGTTGCTATACGGCCGCCCCCGGCTGGTGAAGAAGAGATCCCGAAGCTTTCTAAAGAAAAGAAAAGAAAAAGGGGGTCGCCTGCAAATCCCCCAAAGCCCAAGAAACGCGCAGCTCGAAAGCCTAAGGCCGACACGGTGTCTTATCTCCAGAAATGGCCCAACGCCTTCGGGAACAGGAAGAATAAGAAGATGACGACTGCCTGTTGGTAGCTCGTAAAAGAGGAAGTACCGATGCTTCGAAGTCTGTAGAACCGGTGGTGGCTGACGTGGTTCATTCTAGAATCGAAGAGATCTCCGAAGGCAGTTCAAGGAAAGTCCCCGAGCTATCGGGCAGCAAAAAGGCACCTCATCTCGGAGGTCATTTGGAGGGTGAGGCCGAGGGGCCTGGTCCCGAGGTACCTCAAAGAGAAGAGAATACCCTAAGTGGGTCTCTAGGGGTGATAAACGTGGATGAGTCGCCGTCTGGTCCTGAGTTCTCAGAGGGGCAAATCCGAGATGCTCGGAACATGAAAACTTTTGATGTGGGGACGAGCCACGAAGGGCATGACATCTTTCGAGAATGCCTTGCAGGGATCGAAGATGGCCCCGACCCAGATGCTTCTTTTATTTTCGACGAGGCCTGTCGGCTCTTAAAATAAGCAAGTTTCTGTCCTCTAAAATTACGCTTGTGCTTTATCCTTGTCGTTCTGAGTTTGACCTATCCGTTTTTGTGAAGGCCGTCGTGCTCCATAAGGAAGCATTCTCCAAGTCTCGAGCTGAGCTTGCCCGATGTGAGGCCGAGCTTAAGAAGATCTCGGAAGAGATGGACAATCTTAAAACCCTCTATGTCAAGAAAGAGGAGTAGATCAGCAATCTTCGGGCCGAACTGGCAAAGGCTCGCCAAGAAAAAACCGATCTCATCAAAAAGGTAATATTCCCTCCGAAGTTTTGTTATGGATTTGCCTGATCGGTCTTCTAATTTGCAGTTTCAACAAAAGGTCGAGCTTGTGGAGCAGCTCCGAGAGGAGCTCAAGATGAAGGAGGCCAAGACCCTAGGGTGGAGGCAAGGCATGGACAGTCTTTCCTCTGAGAAAGAAACTCTTCGGGAGGAGCTAGCTTCACTCGAACGCCAGCTTCAAAGTGTGAAGGAGGAGAGCCTGGCTCGAGGCCGCAAAATCGAGCAGCTTAAAGCTAAGTCTGCTGTTGAGCTGGCCAAGGCCAAATCTGATGTTGAGGCAATCATATCTTCATACCGAGCCGACGCTGAAGCAGCTAATGCCCGGGCAAAGGAGATCTCTGTTGCGGCTGAAGTTAAGTATCATGTGCACTTGACCATGTCAGGCGGCAGTCCCGGAGGGAAACCCTCAAGGAGATGCACGCTCGCGGCTTCAATCTCTAAGCCGATATTGAAAGGGTGAAGACTTTGGAAGAAGAGTCTGCCATTTTGCTTTCTGATGAGGATGACTCATCTAGTGGCTCCGAGAGCGGAGGGGATGAAGATGAAGTCCCCAAGGAAGAGGCTCCCGAAGACGCAGCTGCCGAAGATGTGGCCCCGGAGTAGTTTTAGGTTTCTTTATTTTGCCTTAGTGTTTTTGTGTAAGGATCCCTCGTGGGTATTTGTAAATATCTTTTGCAAACATTTCTTGGAAATACAGAAAGACATCTTTGTTTCAACTTTGACTTGTGTTGAACTTCATTTTATCCGCATTTGTGGAAAATTCGATTGTATAACTCGAATGATCGGTCTGAGTACTAGTTCAGACTTGGAACATAACAAACCCTTAGGTTTATATTGATAAATATAATAGTCCTCGAGCTAAGTTTAAATCGATTTGATGCGAGTTCGGGATGTCGGGACTCTCGAGTCCGAGTTGAGTGAGAATGGGGTCTCGAACTCTATATGTTTTGACCCTTGAGGCTTTTGAAGTTGGCCCTTAGGCTCTTATATATCGGCCCTTAGGCTCTTTAAGTTGGCCCTTAGGATTTTAAGTTGGGCCGATTCAGCCTCTAGGGTGGCTATATAATTTTTCCCTCTTTTAGGCTAAAAGACTTAGTGAAAATTTGATTATTCCTTAGCATGTATTTTTCGTACCCATTGGGTTTTTAGAAGGTTCCACGAATCGGAACCTAACTAGTTTGTGTAAACATAATCGAATACCTCTTGAGGTTTTTTCGAAGGCTGATGTTATCGAAGCCTTTAAATTATTCGAGGGTTGAATTTATCGAAGCCCTTTATATATTGCTTTTTCCGAGGGTAGCCTGATTTAACCGGTTTTTTCAAAGTGTTGAAGGCCTTTAATTTATGGCAGAAGTCGGACGTCTCTGAGCCGCGTTATTTTAGCCGTAGCCTTTTTATATGACCGTAGTCTTTAATATGGCCGTAGCTTTCGGGTATGTCTCCTGGACTTGTTTCCCGGTAACCTTTCAAACTTGTTCAAAAAGTTAGTCCCCGAGTATATTGGCCTTGGCCTTTGTTTCGAGGGGATGCCTCTTTGAGGTCTTATGAGTCCGAGTTTTTGATGACTCGGATGTGCCCCGAGTATCTCGGGGTTGTATTCGTGCTTTGGCCCTTGAGCCGTTTCCCGTAGGATTATAAGTGTAGAGCTCGCATAATAGTAGTCTTCTTTGAGACATAAAGTGTTTTTGATATAAACAGAAAGCTTCTTCCAATAATTGATACATGCATACATGTTTTGCCGTCGGGGCTTCGACTATTCTAAATGGACACGGTTCATCTAACCGTTTGGCCCATTATTCCTATCGAGGCCCTCTTAGGCGTGAAGTATTTTCCTCAAAAATATGGTCTCCGAGAGTGATGCCCCCCAGTATTCGAGGTTGATTGAAAAGAAGCCTTGGATACTGTTCGAGTTTTCCTTAGGTAGCATATAGTCGTTGCCTCGTTAAAAACCTTGCCGGTAAAGCCCACTTGGGACAAAATATGGTCTAAGGGAAAAAGAGTGCAACGCATGCTTTAAAACCTAAGGCCTTCGTGTAAAAAAGGTGTCTTCGATAGCTTTGATCTAAAATCTGCAATGAGTTAGTTTTAAACTCAAATGGACAAAAGGATAAAGTCATACCTTAGCAGTAGTATCGTTTGAGCAATGATACGTTCCAATTATTTGGCTCACCTTCCATCGTGCTAAGTTTGTAAGATCCTTTACCGACAACTCCGAGGACTCGGTACGGTCCTTCCCAATTCGGGCCCAGTTTCCCTTCATTCGGGTCTCGAGTATTGAGGGTGACTTTCCGTATAACTAAGTCCCCGATTCTGAAATATCGAAGATGGGTCCTTCTATTGTAATACCTTTCGATCCTTTGCTTCTGCGTGGCCATCCGAACGAGTGTTGCTTCTCGTTTTTCATCTAATAGCTCGAGACTGGTATTCATAGCCTCGTGATTTGAATCTTCTGATGCATGTCGAAACCTGGCACTGGGTTCCCCAACCTCGACAGGGATAAGAGCCTAGGAGCCATATACCAAAGAAAACAAGGTAGCCCCGGTGCTAGACTTTGATGTTGTTCGATATGTCCAAAGAACCTCGGGTAGGACTTCTCTCCATTTCCCTTTTGCATCGTTCAATCTTTTCTTCAAGTTTTGAGTGATAGTTTTATTTGTTGACTCGGCCTGTCCATTTCCAGTTGGGTGGTACGGTGTCGATAAAACCCTCATTATTTTATGTGCTTCGAGGAACTCCGTCACCTTGCTGCCGATGAATTATTTTCCATTGTCACATATAATCTCGGCAGGTATCCCGAATCGACATATGATGTGGTCCAAGATGAAGTCAATAACTTCTTTTTCTCGGACCTTCTCGAAGGCCTGTGCTTCCACCCACTTAGAAAAATAATCAGTCATAAACAAGATAAACTTAGCTTTACCTAGGGCCGTTGGTAGGGGTCCAACTATATCCATTCCCCATTTCATAAAAGGCCACCGGGATAGGACCGAATGGAGTTATTCTGCGGGCTGAAGGATCATCGGTGCAAATCGTTGGCACTTATCACATTTTTTGACAAATTCCTTAGTATCTTATTCCATACTGTCCCAGTAATTTCCTGCTATGATGATTTTGCGAATCAAGGACTCGACGCCGGAGTGATTCCCACAAGTGCCTTCGTGGATTTCTCGTAGAACATAATCGGTGTCCCCCGGCCCCAAACATACCGCTAGTGGCCCATCGAATGTTCTCCGGTACAATGTTCCACCTTCATCTAATGCAAACCTAGCAGCTTTGGTTCGTAGGGCCCTCGATTCTTTATGGTCCGATGGGAGTTTTCCACTATTCAAAATAGTCGATGTACTTATTGCTCCAGTCCCACGCCAAACTTGTTGAATTTATCTCGGCATGACCCTCTTCAACCGCAGACCTCGATAACTGGACGACAGTCCCCGAGACGATGTCGTCTTCTTCGACCGAGGATCCCAGATTAGCAAGTGCATCGGCCTCGCTATTTTGTTCCCAAGGCACATGATCTAGCGTCCATTCCTTGAAGTGGTGCAAAGTTACCTGTAGTTTATCCAAGTACCATTGCATTCTATCCTCTCGAATTTCGAAACTTTTGTTTACTTGGTTTACCACCAATAGAGAATCGCACTTAGCTTCGATGACTTCTGCTCCCAAGCTTTTAGCTAGATCGAGACCTGCAATCATGGCCTCATACTCGGCCTCATTGTTAGTCAATCTAGAAGTTTTAATAGATTGTCTAATGGTATCACCCGTGGGTGGCTTCAAGACAATGCGATGCCCGGACCCCTTCACATTCGAGGCACCATCTGTAAAAAGGGTCCATACCCCCGATGATGTACCCGAACTTAGCAGGAGTTCTTTCTCCACTTCGGGTACGAGGGTCGGCGTAAAATCGGCCACGAAGTTAGCTAGGATTCGAGACTTTGATGGTCGTTCGGGGTTGATATTCGATATCGTACCCGCTAAGTTCGACGGCCCATTTGGCCAATCGGCCCGATAGCTCGGGCTTATGCAAAACATTTCGAAGGGGTAGGTGGTTAATACACGTATGGGATGGCATTGAAAATATGGCTTCAGCTTTCTAGATGCGCTTATTAATGCAAGTGCTAATTTTTCAAGTGAGGGTACCTAGTTTCAGCGTCTCCTAGAGTTCGGCTTACATAATAAACAGGGAATTGCGTACCTTGCTCTTCTCGAACTAGTACCCCACTTACCGCTATCTCGGATACCGCCAAGTATAGGTAAAGTTTTTCATCTACCTTCGGGGTGTGAAGCAAAGGCGGGCTTGACAAATATCGCTTTAATTCTTCTAAGGCTTGTTGGCACTCCGGGGTCCATGCGAAATCCTTTTTCTTTTTGAGCAAGGAAAAGAATTGGTGACTCCGATCCGATGCCTTGAAATGAACCGACCCAGGGCAGCAATTCTTCCTGTTAGCCTTTGCACGACCTTCACGCTATCCACGATTGTGATATCCTCGATAGCTTTGATCTTATCGGGGTTAATTTCGATACCCCGATTCGATACCATGAAGCCGAAGACCTTACCCGAGCCAACCCCAAAGGCACATTTCTCCTGGTTAAGCTTCATGTTATATTTCCTCAAAATTTTGAATATTTCCTGCAAATGAACTAAATGGTCCTCTGCGCGCAGGGACTTAACCAACATATCATTAATATAAACTTCCATTATTTTACCTATTTGTTCTTCGAACATTTGGTTAGCTAGGCGTTGGTATGTAGCTCCTGCATTTTTTAGCTCGAAGGGCATTACATTGTAACAATAAGTTTCAAACTTAGTAATAAATGAAGTCTTTTTCCGGTCCTTCAGGTTCATCTGAATCTGATTATACCCGGAGTAGGCATCGAGAAAAGTTAGGATCTCGTGGCCGGCCGTAGCATCGATCATACGATCGATGTTGGGCAGTGGGAAAGAAACTTTCGGACATGCTTTGTTCAAGTCCTTATAGTCTACACACATTCTAAGTTTGTTTCCTTTTTTAGGAACTACAACTACATTAGCTAACCACTCGGGGTATTTTACCTCCCGAATAGACCCTATTTTAAGGAGTTTGGTTACCTCGTCCTTTATGAACGCATGTTTCACCTCGGACTGGGGCCTTTTTTTTTGCTTCACCAGTTTGAACCTCAGATTGCTGCTTAGCCGATGTGTGGTGATTTCCGGTGGAATCCCTGTCATATCTAAATGGGACCAAGCAAAGCAACCCATATTATCAATAAGAAATTGAATGAGTTTTTTCCTGAGTTCGGGGGTTAATCCCTTTCCCAGGTATACCTTTCTCTCGGGCATGTACTCGATCAGTATGACATGTTCCAGCTCCTCGACCGTCGACTTGGTTGCATCGGACTCTTCGGGAGAGACGAAGGTTCGAGGAGTAAGGAAATCCTCTTCTTCGTCCTCGATTACCTATTGCTCCGATTCTGTCGAGGCTGGTGACGGTGATTGCTATTTGGCCGCCTGCTTACCTTTGGTGCTCGATTTCTCCGAGGTCGAAGGCTCTAGTATCGGCACCACTTCCTCGACAGCAAACATCTCCTTTGCAACATGTTGCTCTCGTAAAATGTTTTTACTCCATCCTCCGTTGGTAACTTCATCATCTGATGAAGAGTTGAAGGTACTGCTCTCATGTTGTGTATCCATGGTCTCCCGAGGAGTGCGTTATACCTCATGTCACCTTCGATGACATGGAATTTAGTATATTGTAGGGTCCCGACTATGTTTACTGGCAAGATAATTTCTTCCTTTGTTGTTTCGCTTGCCATGTTGAAGCCATTTAGGACCCGGGATGTAGGTCAATCTGATCTTGCAGGCCGAGTTGCTCTATGACCCTCGATCTGATTATGTTCGTTAAGCTACCTAGATCCACTAAAACACGTTTAACTTGAATTTTATTTAAAAGGATAGAAATTACCAGGGCGTCGATGTGTGGTTGAGATATGCCCTCTGCTTCTTCGTCGTAGAATGATAAGGCGTCCTCGGGCACGTAGCTCCGAGTACGTTTTTCTCTTGTGATCGACACCTTGGTGCGTTTGAACACTGGTCCTTGCGGGACATCGACGCCGCCAACGATCATGTGGATTAAATGTTGTGGTTCTTCTTCTTCATTTTTTCTCGCATCTCTCTCCCTGAAGTGATTCTTGGCTCGATCGCTTAGAAATTTTCGAAGATGGCCCTCGTCGAACAATCGAGCCACTTCTTCCCTTAGTTGCCTGCAATCTTCTGTTTTATAACCATGCGTGCCATGATACTTACACATTAAATTTGGATTCCTCTGAGACGGATCGGCTTGGATTGGCCCGGGCTACCTGGTATATTTGATTCTTCCAATAGCTAAGACGATCCTTGATGCGTCTACACTGAAATTATACTCTGACAATCGAGGTACCTCCGCGGGATCGGTGTGTTTATCGAACCCGTTCCTACTCACGAGTCCTCGAGAACTTTGACCTCGATCGTTTCTCCAATCATTTCTGGGGGTGTTTCGACCTGAACCATTGTTCCTCCGATCAACATACGGCTTGGTCGTCCTCGACCCTGATTTTTGATTGATAATGGTTGTGTACATCTGACCACGTTACAGCTGGATATTCGATCAAGTTCCGCTTTAACTGCCGAGATGCAATCGAACTCGTTTCGTTCAAATCCTGCATAAAGGCCTGTACTGCCCGGTCATCGGAGACCGGTGGTAATTCAATTCTTTCCATCTGAAACCTGGACACGAACTCCCTCAACATCTTTTCGTTCCTTTGTTTTATCTTGAAGACATCCGATTTTCTCGTGGCCACCTTTATGGCCCCGGCGTGTGCTTTCACGAAGGCGTCTGCTAACATAGCAATTGAGTCAATATAGTTAGGAGGTAAGTTATGATACCAAATCATAGCTCATTTCGACAATGTTTCCCCAAACTTTTTCAATAAGATTGATTCGATCTCATCGTCATTCAAGTCATTTCCTTTGATCCCGCAAGTGTATGAAGTAATGTGCTCGTTAGGGTCGGTCGTCCCGTTATATTTGGGTTTATCGGGAATGTGAAACTTCTTAGGAATAGGCATCGGAGCTGCACTTTGAGGGAATGGTTTTTGTATGAACTTTTTGGCATTTAATCCTTTCAAAACTGGAGGTGCCCCCTGTATTTGGTCAACACGGGAGTTATAAGTTTCCACCTTTTTGTCATTGTCTTCAATCTTCTTTTCTCCGGACTCGATCCTCTTGGTAATCTCTTCGAGCATCCTCATAATGGTGGGATCAGTCCCCAAGTCATTTCCATTTGACCTTTCTGGCGCTGGCTCAGCACGTCGATTATTTTCATGTCCAGCTACACTTGGAGTCTTATTTTGACTTTGAAGTTGAGCAATGGCGATCTGTTGAGCTTGCAACATCTCGAATATCACTTGGAGGCTGATTCCCCCATCACCCACTCCTTGTGTTCCTTGACCACCAGGTCGGGCTTCCCTGCGTACACTCCCTCCGGGGTCTGTGCCTAAATCCGCGTTTAGAGCAATGTGTGAACTAACATCAACTAGTTCCATGTTTGGCACTTCCCCGGGGTTTACTGGTGGTACACCGACCCCTATATTGTTGTTTTCACCAAGACCTTCGTTGTTATGAACAAGCGCATTTTGTGAGCTACATGTTTCAGCCTGAGAATAAAAAATTCTTGACAAGAAAAAGTGTAAAAATAACGTGTGTAATGAGAATCAGTAAAGAAACAATCACTATTATCTTTAGCCCCACAATGGGCGCCAAACTGTTTATCCCGAAAATACGAGTAACAGTTAAATTTGATTTGTGGTTTTAAAGATATGTGATTAAATTTAATACCAATTAGTATTCAAGAAATGTGAAATAGAAATGAAAGGAATAAGTGAATCAAACCAATGTTACTCAGCAGTGGTGACCTCGAGCTTAGTGACCTCGAGATGGACTAAGAGCAATAAAGTACAGTAAATAACAATTCTGATGAACAGTAAGAGAAAAAGGTAGGATAGTATATTCTTGCTAATGATGAGATGATGTTACAAGTGATTGGGGTCCCCGTTATATAATAGGGGAACCCTAAATAAGGTATATTTCTATTTACAGTAAGGAATAATCTTGATACAGCTGTCTAATCGCCTAGTACGGAATCGTACAATCCTGTTCCGGGATTTGCGCCATGATCTTGGGGACATGGCAGGAATCTGGTGTTGGGGTTTTAAGCATTAATGAGGCTTAAAATAGGGTGAATGGGAAATGGAGGGAAATGAAATTTTTAAGTGAAATTTTAAGTTCCCCCCCCCCTCCCCCCCTGATGAAGGAACATTGTCCCATATTGGAAGAGGAAGAGGTTTTTAATGGGTATATAAGCAATTGCTCTTCTTCTAGCTCTTAAAGAGTTGAGAATAAGGCAAGCCTCGCGCCGTCGTCGTCGTCGCTCGCTCGGCTTCGGCTTCGGCTTCGGATTCGGTCAAATGATCGATTGATTGATTAATTTTTTGGACCAAATTTGTTTGTCAATAGTAAATATTAACAGAAATATTATTAAATATCCGTTTTAGTAACAAAATATTAATATTAAATCCAAGAATATTAATATTAAAATCCAAACGTTTCCATTTTTCCATTTTCTGTTTTGGTAACAGAAAATTAATTACCCTCTTCAATTTTCCCTCTTTATTATTGAGTAAATAGCCATTTATGTTATGGCATTTATGCTGTGGCAGTTCTGCATAAACAGCCATTCTAAAGAGTTGCACCTCTTCAGATTTCAGCCCAACATTGGCTATAAGTACAAGTCCATTCTCTCAGAATTTCCATACGATTTTCTGAGTTTCTCCTCCTCCTTCTGCATTGTTTTAACTTCAAAAAAAAAGCAACAGTAAGTGTGATTTGCTACCGAACTTTGTGTTCGCTGAAACACTGGGGTTTNCAAATTGAATTATTTTAAAGTGAGGGGGTGTTTGGCAAAAGTGCAAGTTTCTAAACCCAAAAGGGTAAAAATAGGATCGAAAACCGTTGATTGTGTTTTCATAGGATATGCGACTAATAGTAAAGCATATCGATTTCTGGTTCATAAATTAAAAAATCCCGACATTCATAATAATACGGTTATAGAATCAGATAATGCTGAGTTCTTTGAAAATATATATCCGTATAAAAAGGAATGTGAGTCGATTGGTGAAGGATCTAAACGACCTCGGGAAGAAACAAAAGAAAGTACACTTAACCATGAGGATCCAAGACATAGTAAACGTCAAAGAACGTCTACTTCATTTGGACCAGATTTTGTGACTCTCTTATTGGAAAATGAGCCTCAAACTTTTAAAGAGGCTATGTCTTCTTCGGAATCATTGTTATGGAAAGAGGCAGTCAATAGTGAAATAGAATCCATCTTGAACAACCATACATGGGAATTGGTTGATCTTCCTCCTGGAAATAAACCGTTGGGTTCTAAATAGATCTTTAAGAGGAAAATGAAAGATGATGGCACTATTGACAAATATAAGGCAAGACTTGTGGTCAAAGGGTATAGACAACGAGAAGGTCTTGACTATTTTGATATATACACTCCAGTTACAAGAATTACGTCCATACGAATGTTAGTAGCATTAGCTGCAGTTTATGGTCTTGAAATTCATCAAATGGATGTTAAGACGACCTTCTTAAATGGAGAGTTGGAGGAAGAAATATACATGGAACAACCTGAAGGGTTTGTGGTTCCAGGTAAAGAAAGGAAGGTCTGTAGACTTGTTAAGTCCCTTTACGGACTAAAACAAGCACCCAAACAATGGCATGCGAAATTTGACCAAACAATGTTGTCAAATGGATTTAAGATAAATGAATGTGATAAATGTGTGTACATTAAAAATGTTCCAAATCACATAGTCATTGTTTGCTTATATGTGGATGATATGCTCATAATGAGTAATGACATTGCCAACATAAATGCTACTAAGCGTATGCTAACTAGCAAGTTTGATATGAAAGACTTGGGAGTTGCTGATTTAATTCTGGGAATTAAGATCCATAAGACTTCTCAAGGTCCGGCGTTGTCACAATCTCATTATATTAAGACAGTACTTGAAAAATTCAAGCACTTGGGCTTTAAAGTTGCAAAGACTCCAATTGACGTGAATCTTGCATTAGCAAAGAACAAAGGCAAAAGCATATCACAATTGGATTATGCTCGTGTGTTGGGTTGCTTAATGTACATCATGAATTGTACACGACCAGATATAGCTTGTGCTATAAGTAAATTGAGTCGATATTCGAGCAATCTAGGTCAATCTCATTGGATGGCCATGAAATGAGTTTTGGGGTATTTAGTACATACCCAGGACTTTGCTTTGCACTACAGTAAATATCCTACGGTCATTGAGGGATATTGTGATGCAAATTGGATCACCGGATCAACTGATTCCAAGTCCACAAGTGGATATATATTCACTATTGGTGGAGGAGCGGTATCTTGGAAATCGTCCAAACAAACTTGTATTGCCCGCTCTACAATGGAGGCTGAGTTCATAGCCTTGGATAAAGCCTGTGAAGAACCTGAATGGCTCCGGAATTTCTTGGAAGATATTCCATTTTGGCCCAAATCGTTGGCACCAATATGCATACATTGTGATAGTCAAGCGGTAATTGGAAGGGCTGGGAGCGTTATGTATAACGGTAAATCTCGTCATATACGACGAAGACATAAAACCATTAGACAATTACTCTCTAGAGGAATTATCACGATTGACTATGTAAAGTCAAGTGATAATGTGTCGGATCTACTTACAAAAGGCCTAACTAGAGAGGTAGTTGAGAAGTCATCCAGGGGAATGGGACTGTGGCCGAGAACAAGTCATATTGGCGGTAACTCTACCTAGAAGACTGGAGATCCCAAGATCTAGGTTCATGGAGATCAAACAAAGTCATTAATGACGGTTCAACATTGTCAACTAAATTTTTGGTCCATTCTCGTGATGAGACAATGTTCAGTACCAAGGATAAAACATTAAGGTTTTTTAATGATTTCTAATTTTGATACGGGGTATATCAAATAGTGTATCTACGGGATGACACGTCTAGAAATCACCTATGTAAGTGTGAAGTGTTAGCCGCTTCAAGGAGAACTTTGTAAGGCCAGTTCTCTACGCACTTATGAAACCAAGCGGTGTTCATGGCTGAAACACACACAATAATGAGAACCAAAGACGGTTAAGGGTTGGTTGTGTGACTTGTGGTTGTCTAGGTATACACCAAAGTTCGACGGTTCAAAGATATCAAATCTACCGATTGATCGAGTATATCCGACATAAGTTCACTACGGAAAGCTCAAAGGGAAACCTACTTATCCAGATGCAATTAATCCTTACTTGCGAATCACACAGTTTTTCATGCATACTTCCGTGATATAGCCACTCCCCATTCATGTGGGGGATTGTTGGGTTTTTTATGTATTTAATTAATATATTAAATACTTAAAAGAGAGTGAATGGGAAATGGAGGGAAATAAAATTTTTGAGTGAAATTTTAAGTTTCCCCCCTTGGTAAATGGACATTGTCCCATATTGGAAGAGGAAGAGGTTTTTTATGGGTATATAAGCAATTGCTCTTCTTCTAGCTCTTAAAGAGTTGAGAAGAAGGCAAACCTCGCGCCGTTGTCGTCGTCGTCGCTCGCTCGCTCGCTCGGCTCGGTTCGGCTTCGGCTTCGGCTTCGGCTTCGGATTCGAATTCGGATTCGGATTCGGATTCGGATTCGGATTCGGATTCGGATTCGGATTCGGATTCGGATTTGGTCAAATGATCGATTGATTGATTAACTTTTTGGACCAAATTTATTTGTTAATAGTAAAATATTAATAGAAATATTATTAAATATTTGTTTTAATAATAGAATATTAATATTAAATCCAATCCGTTTTTCTGTTTTGGTAACAGAAAATTAACTACCCTCTTCAATTTTCCCTCTTTATTTTCCTTCTTTATTGTTGAGTAAATGCTCATTTATGTAATGGCATTTATGCTGTGGCCGTTTTGCATAAACAGCTATTCTGAAGAGTTGCACCTCTTCAGATTTTAGCCCAACTTTGGCTATAAATACAACGCTATTCTGCTCAGAATTTGACTACGAATTTATGAGTTTCTTCTCCTTCTTCTGCATACTTTTAGCATCAATCAAAGCAAAAATAAGTGTGATTTGCTACCGAGCTTTGTGTTCGCTGAAACACTGGGGTTTGAAGTACCACTACACCAGTGTGTAATTCGTTCTATCCTGGGAGGAAATAATCCATAACCTTGGGTACTAGGAGGGGATTAAATTCCTTAAGGAAACACTGTGAATTCAGTAGGCTCGAATTGGTTTTCTGTTATTTCTGTTTAAATTCATTTATATTTCTAGAATTATTTTATAAATACAATATACTAACAAATACATGAACAAATAAGATAATTATTTTCAGAACTTTTGTTTCTTTTACTATACCCCCTATCCCTTGATCGATTAGATGATCCTAAGGTTGTCACAACCCAATATTGATGCCACTTATTATTCGCTTTAATTCAATAAATCTCACGGATTTATCTTTGGACTCAGCGGCAAAGCTAGCTTGTGGCAAGTGGTTCAATTGAATCCTTTTGCCGGAAAATTATGTTCATAAACATATAGATAAATTTTTTCTTTTGTTACATATAAATTGTTGAATCTCGTAAACATAGGAATATTTTTTATTTCAGTGGCAAGGGGTTTTTTTGGTATGACATTTTATTATTTTTGAATCCCCTTGTATGATTTCTAGCTCCACCACTGCTTAAATTACGCCATTATCTAGCCTAGAAGTACATATATCATGTGAACTTGTGGATTGTCTATCTACGCCCAGGAAATCACTTTGCACTATGTGGGTGTTTGGACATAAGAATTGTAAAATTTTGGAAAAAAAAATAATTTTTTTTATCAAGTAAAAATGATATTTAAAAATTAGAGTTGTGTTTAGACATGAATATAATTTTGGGCTGTTTAATTTTTGTGAGTGAAATGGAGTGAAAATTTTGAAATTTTTAAATTTTCTAAAATATCCTAAATTCATCTTCACCCAAATTAGTCACCCAAAGCCAGAAAGGGCAAATCCGTCAGTATGCAACCACTAGTTCGAAAAGGCAATTTCCTAAAGTGGGAAGTTAATTTTTAATTGCAAGGCCACACGCGTCAGCAATCTATACGAATGAGGAAACTTTTGGTACGAGTCTGACCTATAATAAATCAATTGGCCAATATAATTTCTCCACGTGGCATCCAGGCACACAAAACCAATATCGTTTTTACAAAACCCAACGAGAATAGCGGTTTTTGGGAGACGCCCTAACGCCCCACCCCTTTAGACCTACCCACCCCTCCGCCCTCGCCATTTTCATATATAGAAACACTTTCCTTATATAGGCAAATTCAATCAGAAGACTGACCCAAAGCGAGGATTGTGAAGCCTCCTTTTGTCTCCATTAACCGCAATTTTTCCTTTCTTACTTTCTCTTCCTTTTTCTTCGGATAATTCTCTCCTTTTTCCTCATATCTAAACACTGATTTCGTCTTCGCCGTCTTTTGCTTCTTCTCGTGAATTCAATTTCTCTGGTAAGTCTTCATAGGAAACATACTTTTTTGTTTTTTCGCCTACGTGAAAAATTGAATATATGGCTCGTAATGTGTACGTATAGGTGTGTAATTGTACTGTGTGTATTTGTAGAGAGAGAAAGTAGAGAGACAGAGAGCGAGATCGGCGATGGGGAGAGGAAAGATAGTGATAAGAAGGATTGACAATTCGACGAGCAGGCAAGTAACGTTCTCGAAGAGGAGGAATGGATTGTTGAAGAAGGCGAAGGAGTTAGCGATCCTTTGCGATGCGGAGGTCGGAGTCATCATCTTCTCCAGCACTGCCAGACTCTACGAATATTCTAGCACCAGGTGCTTTTCACTATCTCCTTTTTTTTTTATTTTATCAAATTTACTAATTTAATTTATTAAATTTTCAGAATTTTTAGTTTCATTTTTAATGTATGTAGATTAACAAGATCTGGGTGCTAAATAGTTTTCACCTTCCAATTTTGCATCTTACTAGTGTGTTTGACCTGGATAATGTGGCATAATAAACAGTTTAATACTTATACAGTTACTATTAAATTCAAATAGCGAGTGAAGTTCAAATCTAATTAGTAGGATGAGCTCATAATCCAAGAGTTTATGGTTCAAAATGCTTTGTTTAGATATGATGCTTAATTCCTTTTATTGCACGCTTTCTGTTTGTTATAATGTCAGTTAGTTTGTTTAATGACTGTCTTGTAGGATCTCAATCTGTAGGAAAATGTGCGGATAGTGAGTGAAGAGCTAGCTTAAGCTAAGTGACTTGTGTGATTAAGAGATTGTGGCTGTTTAATGTGGATAATGGAAGTAGTTGTGTCAGTAATGCTTTGAGAGAGTATACCATTGCTACTTGAACCTTCCTTTTAATGTTTATTAGCTTACTATTGAGGAGCTTAGTTTTATTGACTTCCAGAATAATATAGGATTTGAGGTTAGCTGGACTTGTAAAATTGGTGAAACTTCTACTAGTAATATAGCCACGCCTACTAGTTAAATATGCTATAGCTACAAGTATTCATGAAATAACGAACATGAACAAAGTCAAATTGACTCTAAAAAAGCAAAAATATTCATAAAGGATAATGCAAAAGGTACACTCTTCTTGCTTGCATTTTGATGCACAGTTGAACTCCCATTGTTACAACCTATATCTACATGAATAAGTATCCAAGAAGTGCTGCATTGGACTTAACAGGATCCGGATTTTGTGAAAATTAAAGGTTGCCTTAAATTATTCGGTTAGACGTGATATGCACAATAAGACTCGAGTACATAATAGATATTAATTAATATCAGTAGTACTTTTTCATTGATTAAAACATCTTTCTCCAAGGCAGAATCTTTACGAGTAGCAAGACCACCTAACTCCCATTTTCGACATCTTAATTTATTTATCCATTAATTACATACCTCTAATTGTGTTTCTTCGTGTTTCAAATATTAGGTAGATCTTGCTTATATCCATCTTTATGTAAAAAGAGCATCAAAAGGGGTAGATGTCTTACTCGTTTTGCTGAGATGCGGTCCATCAGACTCTGCAATTTCACATGAAAGGTAATCATCAAGAATACTACCTAAAAGGCTTAAACCCATAGTGCCTAATTAAGTTGATATGTGAGAATTACATTTGATTTGTTCAAGGCGGATCCATAACAGAAAATATACTATTCGCCAAGAGGATAGTTCAAGACATTTCACAATCAATCAAAGGTGGCAACATAGACCCCTAGAAGAAAATGTACTATTGGCACAAGAGGGGATAGTTCAAGACATGTCAGAACCAAACAAAGGTGGCAACATAGTTATTAAAGTGGATATGGCCAAACCCTATCACAGGATCTCTTTGCTTTTCCTTACTTCTGTGTTAAGGAGATTTGGGTTTTCAGAGGGATTTGTTGACATGGTATAGAGAGCTATATCTAATGTTTGGTACTCCATTTTCATTAATATAATGGATCCAAACAAGGGTTGTTCTCCGTCAAGCTGGATCTCCTTTCCCTTTCTCTATTCATACTGGGCTCTAAAGTTCTGTCCAAACTTCTCAACAAGCTAAACCAATTAGACAGATACATTTTTTTCTCCATGAACTGTAATGGCCATAAGGCGAATCATTAGCTCATTAGCTTATGCTAATGATTTTCAGTGGTGGAAATAGCAAGTCTATAAGGCTTGTTATGAAACAAGTGAGAAGATATGAAAGATCATCAGGCCAAACTGCAAACATGAAGAAGAGCTTCTTCCTCATAAATCCTAAAACCTCTAATTCATTACCAATGGAATGAGGAACACATTTGATTAAATAAATTAGGAATTTACATTCATATATTTGGGGTGCCATGTGAATGTTGGAAGGAAAAGGTTGTCACACTTTGATGATATGCTTAATTACCAAGATTATTGAGAGGTTAAATGGATGGAAAGGGACGCCGCTCTCATATGGAGGCAGATATATTCTTATCAAACATGTGCCCCATGCCATTCCAAAGTATACATTAGCGGCTATGAACCTGCAAAAGAGCACCTTTAGCCTAATGGAAAAGCATTTTGCGAGATTTTTCTAGGGAGCTGATTCAGAGAAATCTAAATATCATTGGGGTTCTTGGAATAAGTTAAGATCTAAATAAGAGGGTGGAATTGACATTAGGAAAATGGAGGATATTGAGGGTACTTTTTCCACAAAGAGATTATGGAACTTTAGAATAGACACTCTCATTGGGCAGATTTTCTAAGAGCTAAGTATTGCACAAGGGTACAACCCGTGGCTAGGAAAAAGTGCATAGGGCAGTCACATTCATAGAGAAAACTTATGGAGTTCAAGTAAAAAGAAGATGCCAGTATAGTATGGCATATAAGGAAAGGTAATAGCATTTTTGGTAGGATAATTGGATAGGTGTGATTTGGCAGAATGTTGCCCATCATCATCATCAAATATGTTAATAGAACGATTTATGGAGGGTAGGACATGGGATTTCTGGAAGCTCTATGAAGTTCTCCATTACCACTTGGTGCAATACATACCGAAAATTGGAATTTTTGATCCAAAACCTTCCTGGCTATGCTATTTGGATACCCCATTGATGGTCATTATTCTAATAGTTCGACATGGCAGAAAGTTGAGTATTTGGTCGGGAGGTGACTTTATCCACAAGGTGTGGCATAAAGACATCCTTTTTAAGATCTCGTTTCTTAATTGGAGACCATTACCATAAGTCTGCCTTTTGATGAAATAATTTCAACATTTGGTAATCAAATTGTGCCCAAGTGTAACTGTTGTAAAGTCTTCAAGTGTGAAACCGTTCCGCAAGTCTTTGTTGTAAGTGAGGCTGCACATTATATAAAAAATTATTATGGAGGATCACTGATCATTCAACACTAGTTCTTGTCCATAAGAAGGATCTTCAGGACATGGTGGGGTAAAAATAAAAAACTAGGTCCACAAGCCGTTACTTCAAATTGTACCACCGTCATATGTTTTTTCTTATGCCAATCACCCAGGCTAGCATGTCGTGGATTGTTGGGGGAGGGGGGAGGGGAGGTCGGCTTGACCCTTACCCCGTGTATTGATATATCAATATCATAAGAGAAGGCGGACATAAACCAAAAAACCTCCAGAAGTGCTATAAAAACAACAGAAGCTTGCCTCATGTTTGAGAAACACAGAGCAAGCAAAATCAAAAATTGGAAGAACTGTTATTATTGAGGACCTATGGTAGTAGCTCTTCCATGAAGATTCATGGAGGTTCGTAAAACCACCCTGAATTTTTCTTGGGCTTTATTCTAAAGGCTGGGAGATGTAATTTATCCATCCTAAGATCACCCTTAACATCAATCGGAAGATTGACTTCATTCTAGTAAATTCGTTTCTCAGTTATAGAAGTGGTATGTTTCGACAAAAAGTCTGCGACCTCATTGCCTTCCCTAAAGCAATGCTTGACTTTGATTGAATGTTGGTGGACTTTGGCTTGAATTTGAGAAATCTCTTCTTGGAACCTCCAGGGAATTTTGTATTTTCCCAGAATCATGTTCACTAGGAGAGGAGAAGTGTATCACTTTCTAATGTGAGATCTTGATATTGGTTATGACAGCACCATGTTATTCCTTGAAGAGCCGCTTGAGCTTCTGAATAATTGTTAGTGAAGAACGGGATAGGTGAGGCAAAGGCCATGACCATTTAACCATTTCTATTTCTAACAACGCCACCCGCTCCCGCTTCTCCTTGGTTTGCTTGGTAGCTCCCATCAGTATTAAGCTTCCGGGCGCTATCTCGTGGGAACTCTCAAATAACCATGGTGCTTGTCAATTGAGTTATGTAGTTCTCCACCACTTGGCATAACTTGTTCCAAGACCATTTCCAATCTACAGAGCTGTATTTCTGGCTCAAGGCTACTTTTACCTGAAACAACACCTGTTGACAAATACTAAAGATAGAAATAGGTTTATTACCATATTTTTATCACATCCGGAGTTCCATATTGCCTAGAATACTATTATAGGAGTATTATGGAGGAGAAACTTGTAAGCCACATTCTTTGCTTGAGTATTACACCACCTGTTAAGGTTATTGAGGATGTTCATTCCTCCTGGTTTGATGCCAAGTGGAGCTGAAATATTCCTCCAATCCTTTTTTGTTGTTTCACCTGAAGCAAATAGGTTATCTAAAAACTCCTCTGTAGGGGCCTTGCAACAAACACATCTACAAGTACTGTTAGAACCAAAATTAAAGTAATGTCATCAACAAGTAACCTATTGAAATTTTCAAAGTGCGGATGTTTATGTAAATATGGGAATAATTTTTTACTTATAATATAATGGATTTCGTATTTTTTGGTTCCTGAAAGCAACTTTGAGGATGTCCTTCCTAGTTGTGAGATGGATTTAAAATGGACAAAGAAGAGGTGAGGTAGTGAAAAAGTTGAGGCAGTTCCAAGGTGAAAGCAAGTGCAGTGGATCAAACCTTCCCCTGGGTGGATTAAACTGAACACAGATGGTAGTTTTTTGCATACTAATGGAAAGGAGGGATTGATGGAGTAGTGATGAATGCGTAGAGAGATTTGCTTTTACTTTCTTAGTTCCTATATAGTGTAACAATAATTATACGGCTGAGATTTCTGCAGTTAAGTTTGAATTATTATGGTGCATCCAACAATAATAAAGGATATTGTACTGGATTGGACTCACTCATATACTGTTACTAATTACTTAAGAAAAAGGAACAAATAATAAGACGATGAAGGCCAGTGTAAAAGACACTATAGTATATGCCAAGCTAATGTGGAGGTTCTTCATTGTTACATGGAAGCTAATCAAGTAGCTTCTGGTTATCTAAGTATGCAAGGCACAATTACAACTACGATCTATCAACAACCCCTATGGGGCCTCATCAGATGGACAGATAGCAGTTACCAAGTTAATGTTCAGGATTTAGGTCTCATTTATTTTTGTTAAGATTAAGACGTTTGAATCTGAATACACATCTTAATATTAATTTGTGTATTAAGATTAAAACGTTTGAATCTAAATATACATTTGAATATTAAGATATTCTATTAAGATCTGAATACTAAATAATTAAGATTTGTTTGTTTTATCTACATTTGAATGTGTAAAACTTGAATTAATAAGTATAAATTCAAATCAAATAGTACTAATTAATCTAATACTATATTAATAAAATATTTTTAAGAAATTATATGGAAGTTGGTGGTGATGATTGCTAACAGTGGTGGTTGTGGGTGCCGACTGGGTAGTGGTTGGTGGTGGTGTTGGTTGATAGTGGTGATTATGGGTAGTAAATGGTGGATGACACTAGTAGTTAATGGTGCTAGTTGATGGTGTCGGTGACCAATAATAGTGATGGGTGACATATAGTGGTGGTTGATAGTGATAATCAGTAATTGTTACGGTAATGATGGTTGGTGGTGATGGTTGTAAATGATGGATAGTGATAGTGACAACTAACATTCGTGCTTGGCAACGCTGGTGAATGTGGCCGAGGATGGTGGTAATGGGTGGTTGGTAGTGGGTGGTGGTAGTCTATAATGATGGGGAGGCAACGATAACCGTGGTAATGGTAATTAGTGGTGAAAGTGTAGGAGTAATAATAAAATATTATTTTTATATAAATTCTTGACTGTGTAACATCTTAATGATATCAAGACTATGATATAGATCTTAGTCGTTAAAATCTATTTAGACCCATTAAGTGGTTGTAAAATTGAAAAAACAAACAGACTTAATGATTAAAATTAAGATCTGAATAATTAAGATTCAGACCTTGCAAACAAATGAGGTCTTAATATAACAAATCAAAAACTTTTTTTGCAAGTTAATTAATTGTTATATAGCATGATTAGGGGGTTACTGGGCAAGTGTATATTGTTACTCTAGCTATTTTCATAAGAGATGTAGTAGAAAAGTGGTAGGAATGGGGTGACCTACATAGCAACTTGTAAGGGATAGGCCTAGTCCGAACTCATGTGTAATTTTTGGTGCGATAATATCTCCACCCAGAATTACTGGGTGTGAATCAAACCTTTAGATGACGGGGCTTGCTTGACCAACCATATCATGCTATGATCATAGTATGACTAGCTTTTACTAAAATTGGCAATATATTTTTCTTTTAAAAAAATAAGCGAAGATTCCTTTATTTTTACTTTGACCTACCTACTCCAATTCTTGCTTTCTCTTTTCGTCTCTTCAAAGTAGCTGCTTCACTTCAAGCACTCGAATTTTTTGCTATTATTATTGTTTGACCAAAAAATGTCAAACTTTTTATTAAACTAATTAATGATGAAGTAAAGGATATATCTTAGCAAGGGATTATTCTAGATCTAAGCACGTTGAATAAGAGAATAAGATATAATCAAGCTTATAAACTTTATAAGATATCAAATGTAAATTATAGGCTTACATTCTTGACATATTATCCCCTGATGTAGCGATTGAGACAGAAAAGATGGAATGCCATAGATGATGATGAGATCTAACTTTATTGATTCACAAACATGATTACAGAGATTTGTCTTCCCTATCTAAACCCCTTTCATGGTTTTCTTCTCTTCTTCTCCTTCTGAGAGAGAAGAAGCCCCCCTCTCTCTTGTCTTCTCACCTCCTATATATATTGTCATTATTCCCTTTTGTCCATCGATCCTTAACTAGAGTGCCTTCATACCTTGACTGTACTTCACGTCGTCTCCCTCAGCTACCATGACATTTTCTTTGCCATACAGCCTTTTTGATCACTCGATCTCGGCAGTGGCCGAGGTATTCGTTGTTATTATATCTTGTGGGTACGACCACGGCTTAGTTAACCTTTTACCATTCTTGTTAACGCTAATCCATGTGTGGTCAGATTTTGACCCATACAGTTAGTCCCTCCGCCCTTTGGGGTCGCCTATTGGCGAGCTCGATGGGCGGACCCTGTTGATTCCAAAATGGAAAAATATGAATGCTTTATGCGAGGGCGAGAACCTCATGGCGAGGTAGCGGCGTGATGCTTCGGGGAACGCATGGAACCATCACGTCAGTTCAATATTGGACCGTCATGTCAATTCAAGGTGTCATTAATATTCCTCATGCATCATTATGGCGCACGTTTTCCAGGTATTTTGTCGTTTCCCGTGCCCTTTTCGTTTTCTAACTGGCTGCTCTTTGTTTTCCCGCTTAGGGCATTTATATCCCTATAAATAAGGGGGGAGCTCCTCATTTGAATGTTAAGTTTTTCAATTGCTTAAGAGAGAATTTCACAAGTCTTCTCCTCTTTCCTTAGTCTGTCATATCTCTGCTTCCGCTAGGATTTGAAGTAACCATTGTCCTTTTCATTCATCATTGTTGCTTCTTTCGATCAAAAAAACAAATGGCTTGTACTTCTTCCCACTCTGATAAAGCTGTAGGTGCTCCGGTGCCGGAGAATGACGTACCCTTACTCGAAGAGGGAGTGGAAGTGGTGGAAGATGAGGGGTTTCCGACAGTGGATGAGATAGTTCCCCGCCCAAGGAAGGCGAGGACCAATTTTAATAGCCCTGCCGGAGACGAACCGAAGCCCGTTCCTTCCACGATGGATACTGCGGCGATCACGGCGTTCAAAGCCAAATGGGGGATCCTCGATCGAATTGAAATGGCGCCCGCGAATACGGATATAGTGCACTTACATCGCCCGGGCTACTGCGCGTTTTACGCATATCCTTTTGTCATCGGGTACAACCTTCCTCTTCCTTCCTTGGTAGTTGATTTCTGACGCTTTTATGAGGTGTGCCCGGCTCAACTCTCTCCGTACGCATATAAGCTTTTCCTCATGCTCATCAAGTACGCAGAGCTGGCCGGCCGAGGAGATTCGCCAAGGCACATGCTCCACCTCTTCGCCCCCCATTTTCTTCGGGGTACAATGATTCATATGCGTCATCGAGGAACCAAGAGCTTGGTGGTGAAGATGGATGACAAGACTAACCGTCGCTTCTGTGAAAATTACTTCTATTTCCGGACAAAACATGTCGTATCGAACCAGGCAGGGTTTCCTGAGACGTGGTTTCGCCCGTAAGTTCTTCTTTCCGTTTACTTCGTGCAATTTTCCTTAAGATGGTCGTTAGTCGTATCCCTTTAACGACTTTGCTGAGGATTTGCTTTTGCTTTTGTAGCCGAGAGACTGCCTCCTCCGCTAGTTGTCGATACCCGCGAGCGGGTGAGCGCAATTCTTCCCTACACAGTGGGGATCCGTGCGCAGGCGTCTTTTCATGAGAAGTTTGGACGCAAGTCGCTTACTGGTGAGTTTGTTCATTAAGGTTTCGCTCTATTCTCTTCCTGGTTTTTTTTACTTTGTCGCTATGTAATAAAATCCTTTCTTACTGACAGGTTAGAGAGGAGTGAGAAGGACGAGGGCTCCTCCGCTCGCGTTCCGTCAATCGGCACCCCCTACCCGGCCCGCACCAAGAGCTTCTGTCGCCAAGGGCATAGAGGGTTCAGTCGCTCATCTAACCGCACCTGCGGCCAAATCCGTACATTTGGAGGTCGCTCCCCAATCGGAGACTCTGGATCCCGCAGTCCATTTAACGGGCGAATCCTCCAGCGTCGGTAGTGGAGAGGCTCCATCGAAGAGGCGAAGGGTAGTGTTTGAAGGAGCTCCCTTAACCAAAATACCTTCGGGGGCAACCTTATTTCAATGGCACCCGAGACCGGCGGTGGTGCCAATTTGGATGCGGAGGCGACGCTTGTAGCGAGCATTCAGGAGGCTATTGCGATGGAGGGACAGAGTTCTGAGGCTGTTGTTATTGTTCCGAGCAGACCATCGTCATCTCAGCCGAACCGCACCCCGGCTTCAGCCAGTGACAGGGGAAAAGGCATCATGGCCGAGGATTATGAATCCGAATTCGATATCGATCCTGAAGACGTCAGGATGTTCGAGGAGGGTTTTACCCAAATTGTGGTAAGGGCGGAAGGCCCTTCTCGTATACTTGAAATTTCGAGGGATCTCAACCTGTTGCAAGATACGGTGGACTTGGTGCCACAGTTTGATCTTTTGTGCTCCACCACTGAAAGCGAATCCCTTCAAGAAGTCAGTGATTCTGGGCTGTCACGCAGCGTGGCCGCGATGGCGTTAAGGGTGAGTCCCCCTTTGATTTTTTGTTTTGTTTTGTGACTTGCGTTATTACATTGACTTGTTCTTTCCTTTCTTCTTTTTTCTTTTTATAGACTTACATGCTAGAGATCGAGAGTGCTCGTAGGGCTGAGACGCGGGTCGAGATTTTTCTGAAGATGGTCGAGAAGTACCGGCAGTATCACAATAGGTGCCGTGAGATGCACGAGCAGCTCAGAACGGGCGCTAGCACCTAGTCCATTAGGGAGGAATTGGAGAAAAGAGATGAAGAGTTGATGCGGTCTATCCGCAGATGTAGTGAGTTTGAGGGGCTACTTTATGCCAAGGACGAGGAGCTCGAGGTGTGTAAAGGAGTTCGCGCGGAATGCAAGGACCTTCAGGCGAAGGTTCTATCTTTACGAGCTGAACTTGAGCAAAGCGCCACTAGAGTTGACGCTCTCAGTGCAGAATGGGCGGAGAAGGTGAACGAGCTGGAAAAGAAAGTGGTCGAGTTGGAGAGAGCCGATGGTGCTCGAGTGTCGGCTTAGCAAGAGTGCCGGCACAAGAAGACACTATCTGCGTCCTTAAATCCGAGTAGGAATCTGAGAGGGCGATGGCCACGCTGAGGGAGGCACGGCTAGAGGAGCAGATTGTGAACTTTACCGGGATGCTTCGAGCTTGGGAGACCGAGTTGCGGCTCTTGAAGCTGAGAAGGAGTAGTTATTGACTCAAGCTCCCCCTCAAGAGTCTGCATCGGCTACTGTTCCCCGCCACTTGTATGAGCTATGGGTCCATGCTGAGGCCCAACGTGATATATACAAGGGTTTGTGGGAGGCGGGGACCATTCCGAGGCCTCCTTTGAAGATGCTCGAGCGAAGGCACGTGAGGCTCGTACTGCCTGCGGTTACGACCCTGCGACACTGGAGGCCGGTGAGGGCATTGATATTGAGGACGGACTTCCTTCTGATGATGATGATGATGATGATGGGGAGAACGGCGGTGGGGATGACGCCGAGTGAAACTTTGTTGCAGCTTTCGTACTTAGTTAATTTTTTTTGTTCTTTTGTTGTGTATTTTCATCTTTTTCTTGAGGGCCTGTTTTGTCCTTTTGTAAGGTGTGGCTATTGCGCACGTATATTTTAATAAAATAGTTGCTTCGCCTTTGTTTGTGTATTTTTTGGCTTTTTTTTTTCTCTCTCTATCTCTCTCTCTCTCCCGCTTCTTTGTGTTTTTTTTTAGGAGAAGATCTTCGGATTTCTCTGCGACGGGTCCCTAAAACTTTTAATTGGGAATTCGAACGATGGCGGATCTAGCTTGCTTGATCCGAGCAAAGTCAGATTTCGCTGTGTTAGTTCAAATGAAGTCATTTCGGACCTGCAAGTTCGGACGAGGTTGACTTTTGATTTCCAACTTGGGCAGAGTCAACCTTCATTTGTATGTTCGAATGAGGTCGAATCGACTTGCCAACTCGAATGAAGTCAATTTTGACTTGTACATTCGAGTGAGGTCGAACTTAGAATTTCCACCTTGGGAGTCAATCTTGACTTGTATATTCGAACGAGGTCGAATTTAGTCTTGCCAACTTGGGCGAAGTTATTTTGACTTGTATATTCGAACGAGGTCGAATTTAGTCTTGCCAATTTAGGCGAAGTTAATCTTTTGTGGCGAGTTTAGCGATGGCAGGGGGTGAGCTCGCGTGAGATCGAACTATGACCCGTTATGAGTCCGACGGGGTCAAGCTTTGATTTTCTGATTCGGGTGGGCGAATTTTTACTTCAACTTGGTGATGGTCAACGGCCGTAAGGGTGTTAATTCGAGCAAGGTCGAAATTGTAACCTGTCGTAACTTCGAGCGAGATCGAACTTTCCTTTCTCTTGGCGATGGCCGATAGCCGTGAGGGTGTTAATTCGAGTGAGGTCGAAATCGTAACTCGTTGTAAATTCGAGCGAGTTCGAACTTTCCTTTCGTTACCCGATGGCCGTAAGGGTGTTAATTCGAGCGAGGTAGAAATCGTAACCCGTTATAAATTCGAGATCGAACTTTCCTTTCGTTTGGCGATGGCCGATGGCCGTAAGGGTGTTAATTCGAGCAAGGTTGAAATTGTAACCTGTCGTAAATTCGAGCAAGATCGAACTTTCCTTTCGCTTGGCGATGGCCGATGGCCGTGAGGATGTTAATTCGAGCGAGGTCGAAATTGTAACCCGTTGTAAATTCGAGCGAGGTCGAACTTTCCTTTCGTTAGGCGATGGCCGATGGCCGTAAGGGTGTTAATTCGAGCGAGGTCGAAAGTAACCCGTTGTATTACTTTTATTGGAGAACATTACTCGCTGCCGTATTGTTTATGCGTGCGTTGAGTCGAGCCTCGGTTTGCTTAATTTTGCCTTCATTGGAGAATATCGTGCATCGGGGTGAGTCCCGATCCGTTCAACTTAGCTTTTATTGGAGAATATTGTGCATCGGGTTGAGTCACGGTCTGTTCAACATAGCTTTTATTGGAGAATACTGTGCGTTTCATGGGCCCATCGCCCATTCCCCAATTTCGGAGATTGTTTCTTAATAATGTCGACTCGTTCTGAGCCGTCTCTGTCGTTTGTAGTACGGTACGGCCTAGAGGGCTTTGCTCGGTAATTGTTTGCGAGATGGTATGGTATGGAACATTTTCCTGGTATGTTTGGTGGGGATTCACTCCTTGCTCGTGTACCTGTGAGAATGCTCGTGTTCCTGTTCTGAACCAAAAAGAGAGCATGACAAGTTAAACCCAAACAAAATTGTCTGTTACCTTGGCCTGGTAAGTCGGTGAAAGGGGGAAAGGCGTTGTAGGATCACTCGCTTCGCCCCGTGCTCGAGTGACGTTTTCAAATTTGGCAGCCGTGCTTGTCTTCGTTCTTAGTCGCGTCTAAGCTTCTCGTGGGTTGGACTTACCTTGCCCGTTGGGATATCGGGACCGAGTCCCAATCCGATCCTGTCCGATATGCGCAAATAACAAGAGAAACATGTCATACTTTGTTCATAAATCACATAGTGCGTGTGGGCACGAAGATAAGGCGGGATATGCCCGTTATTTCAAAGAATCCCGCGGTAGGCCATCATCCCTCCCTGAGAGGTGGGAAGTACGGGCAGGTATGTAAGGTGTGCGTCAAATAGGATTGCGGTCATGTTGAGTACGTTGTGACCCTACTTTAAACATGCCTATGACGTGCTAAACCCATCGCTACAGATGATGCGTGGGTTTTTCATAGGCATCTGACATAATTTCAATTTCATATAGAGATTTGACCTAGATTGATTCGGTTATCTTAAAAGCTTATCTATCACTTGTTCGAGTTGGTGTTTGCACTGAGATGGTGAGGCTATGATAGCCTGGAAGTGATACTTGGCTGGTTTTAGATCTAAAGGAAACTAATAATTTGGCTAAGAAATCCCCACAGACGGCGCCAAATTGTTTGACCAAAAAGTGTTAAACCTTTTGTTAAACTAATTAATGATGAAGTAAAGGATAAATCTTAGCCAGGGATGATTCTACATCTAAGCACATTGAATAAGAGAATAGATATAATCAAGCTTATAAACTTTATAAGATATCAAATGTAAATGATAGGCTTACATTCTTGATATATTATCCCCTGATGTAGCGATTGAGACAGAAAAGATGGAATGCCATAGATGATGATGAGATCTAACTTTATTGATTCACAAACATGATTACAAAGATTTGTCTTCCCTATCTAAACCTCTTTCATGGTTTTCTTCTCTTCTTCTCCTTTTGAGAGAGAAGAAGCCCCCCTCTCTCTTGTCTTCTCACCTCCTATATATATTGTCATTATTTCCTTTTGTCCATCCGTCCTTAACCAGAGTGCCTTCATCCCTTGACTGTACTTCACGTCGTCTCCCTCAGCTACCATGACATTTTCTTCGCCATACAGGCTTTTTGATCACTCGATCCCGGCAGTGGCCGAGGTATTCGTGGTTATTATATCTTGTGGGTACGACCACGGCTTAGTTAACCTCTTACCATTCCTGTTAACGCTAATCCACGTGTGGTCAGATTTTGACCCATACAATTATCTATTTCCTATCCAACTGATAGCGTCTTATTCTAGAAATCTATCTTCTTCTTTTTTTGATTTTGCATGTGTATTATTTGTCGTGAGACTGTTAAACTCTTACCTAACCAGCAAATTCTCGCACATCAGAATGAAGGCATGATAGTATTGTACTCAAGTGTTCGTGTTGTATGACGACTTTTCTACAACTCTAAAATCCATAATATGTATATTCACACCAATATACCTATTAAAGAAAATCAACTCCTCTTGGAATCATCAATTTAACTTAACAAATGCCGAATTCCTTTCTGTCCTCTGCAATACAATCCATATGCACACAGAAGTCAGCAACTCAGAGCACGCATATAGAATAGTGAAATTGAGGAGCACTCAAGTCAACCATAAGTTTAAGCGGATGCTCTCAGTGTTTGCACGAGCGCATTCTTGACTTAAATAGGCAGCCGATCATATTTAGGGAGATGGCACGACCCGTGTGGTTTACCTATGATCTTTCTTGTGTATTTTCTATCTTAGTTTTTCTTCTTGGGGTCAATATTTTGCCAGTTGCAACGTAAATTAGATAAAACTCCTAATTGTTTACACAAGTTATATAGTGTAGTTGGACTTAACCCAACATAATGAGGGGGAAGTGCACGGTTAGCCACTAATAACACATGTATTTACTTTTAAGCCACTGTTTAAAATGTGTTTAGTCTTTAGCCACTGATTTAATAAACTTTACCTACCCGGACGAAAACACCCTTCTGCTCATAAAGTTCAGGACTAAGTGTCCTTAACTTTTGAACTTGCAACTCTCCTTAACTTTTTGAACTTGCAACTCTAAGTTCAGGACTTCAGGACTACATGTCCTTAACTTTTGAACTTGGAACTTGAAGTTCAGGACCACCTGTCCTTAATTTCTGTGCTTGTAACTCTAAGTTAAGGACTACTTGTCCTTAACTTTTGAACTTGTAAGTCTAAGTTCAGGACCTATTGTCCTTAACTTTTGAACTTGTAACTGTAAGTTCAGGACCAAGTGTCCTTAACTTTTGAGCTTGTTAGTCTAAGTTCAGGACCTATTGTCCTTAACTTTTGAGCTTGTTAGTCTAAGTTCAGGACCTATTGTCCTCAACTTTTGGGCTTCTTAGCCTAAGTTCAGGAATTCAGGACCTATTGTCCTTAACTTTTGAACTTGTAACTGTAAGTTCAGGACCAAGTGTCCTTAACTTTTGAACTTGGAACTCGAAGTTCAGGACCAAGTGTCCTTAACTTTTGAACTTGTAACTGTAAGTTCAGGATCCATAACGTAGCAGAAAACCAAACGTTATTTGTATCTTTTCACAAAATAATAATAATAATAATACTAATAATTGCAATTTACATATAAGATTGATGTCAGATTCGGCTTGGATGCAACATTGATAAGACAAATCTACATAACCTTTTCATTACTAGTCTGGTGAAAATACAAGTGACGACGATTTGTTTTCTAGAGAATGAAACCAAAATTCTCTTTGATTACTCTCAGATTCACAATACATGTTTATTCCCTTGTAAGCTTACATAAGGCGAATTCGAATAGTCGCGTCATTAGACTTCAAATAACGGATGATTAAACAAAAAAAGTAAAAGGTTAAATGCCAGAAAGGAACGAAATCTTCTTTTAATAAATAAAGAACAACGTTCTAACATTGATATTCATTCGTAAGTCAAGTATATGTTTGAATCAGAGTTACATCAAAAGGGAATTGATCAAGTACAATTGTAAATGCAGGTGCAAATGTATTGGCCAATAGTGGCGCCTGAACTTGAGCAAAGTTCATTCCCGTTGTATTTCTGAAAGCATTCCACTCCCGTTCAATACAATTCTTCTCCGTAACATGAAAGAGATAGAAGAAAGCGTAACACAGTCTTTTCATATTAATTTTAATAGACTAGTGGCTACTATTGCTAAGCATTGAAAATGCTGGATAAAAAATAAATACCACTTTAAAAAGTGGCTACCCCACACAATTTTTGCACATAATGAAGTGTGCTCTTGTCTTCCTCAGCTATAGAAATCGGGCTTTTTCACTTTTAGCCTGCACCAGAAACTATTTAAATTCGGTAGCCGAAAAAATGCGTAAAATTTGTATATAACATACAGAATGTAAAGATAGAACAATAAAACAACTAAACATATATTCAAAATGAATAAATGAAAAGAATAAATACACAATATAACAAAATTAAATTTGCTAAAAATGGTTGAATTTATCAACCCTTTGTTAGTTGATCCGCCACCTTGTTTTGCTCCTTGTAGTTTGTATTCATCAAAGGTTCTCCCTAGCTGGTCGAGCTTGCCTGCAATTAGGGGTGTACATAAGTCGAGTTGGTTCGAGTTTTCTAATTACAAAACCAAATTAATTATGTCGTCTTATTAAATATAAAGACTTTCCAAACCAACACAAGTCGGGTTTTTTTTTATCTCGGTTATTCTCAGGTTTTTCGGATTTTTTGGCTTTTTGAATAAAGTCTTCATAGCACAAAACATATAATTTGTGCTCTAAATATTTCTTTAATCCTAGTAAGACATAACTATATAAGGTATTTTTCAAGAAAATAACATAAAATATGAGATGAGCCATGGCATTGTATTTAAATATTCAGCAATAAAGATAATAAAATCGCATAAAATAAATATTATTAATAAGCCATAATGAAAATAAACATAATCTAATATTACTAAGTTGCTAAATAAGTACGACTAACAAGTACTATTATTTACATGACTAAATACCAAAAAAATAAGTTATACATTTTATCTAAACCATGGAAAAACTATATAAAAAAAATCCTAACACTATTGTCATTCCTAGTACGATTGAGTTGAATGTCTTTTGTTAGCACTAATACCGATTTGATTTTGGTTTGGGATTTATTTGATACTAACATTTATGGACTATAAAATTTATTAGAGCATTCAAAAATTATAAGTCCAAGTTTGAAATAATACGTTTAAAGATAAAATTATGAAAAAGTTTATGAAATATTGATAAACTACACTACAATGAATATTTTTATGTAGTAAATATATTTAAAACTTCTATACATGTAATGTCAGGTTGGTTTGGTTCGGTTTGATTCTTTTTAATTAAAACCAAATCAAACCAATTATGGTCGGGGTATTTTTCCCAACACCAAACCAAATTAAACCAAACCATAGTAGGGTTTTTTTTTCTCGATTTGATTCGGATTATCGGTTTGGTGCGGTTTGTAGGTTTTCTTTGTACACCCCTACCTGCAATCATGAATAATGTTAGAATAATGTAGAAGTTTGTGCCATGGATAAACTTAGTTTATGCCTATTACCAAGGACATGAAGGACGATATTGCCTACTGATAATGTACTTCATAACAATAAGTTCAATTTACTTTGATGAATTTTGTCCAAGGATGATGGGTAAATATCAGTTACCTTGCTCACCGATGTTTGATATTCAAAATTGGTCTGATTTCAACTGGAGAAAGTATTTCTCTCCCTTTCAGCTTTGGTGATTGATTGAAGACTGTGTAATTCGGGAAGAGTAGATCACTGCAGTTCAACTGCAGGAAGTCGGGAAAGTTGAGGAATATGTGAAAATGTAAAACTAGAGCTAACAAGGGAAGCAAGAGGACACTTCAATAGGGATAGGATCAAATTTCCCTTTCATTTCGAATTAAAATTTATATACTTGTATGGGAACGGAAGTTCTTCTTCAGTATAGATATATATATATATGGAGAGCCTTGTTCGAATAGTGATTTTTGTGAACTTGCACAGAATACCTTACATTGATCACAACCACTTTTGCAGTAGATCGAATATGCTATGGCGTAAAAACATCTTTAACCTTCTCACCTCTGTGAATACCACGGAGCCTGGAAGAGGCAGAAGACGGGGAAGGGGTCGACGAAAAAAAAACTACCAATTATTTCATTTTGGATGCGATCATACCAGCACTAACACACTGGATCCCATCAGAACTCCGAAGTTAAGCGTGCTTGTGCGAGAGTAGTATTAGGATGGGTGACCCCCTCGGAAGTCCTCGTGTTGCATCCCTCTTTTGTCCTGAGTGACAAGAAAGTGCCACCGCTACTCAAAGGTAAGTTTTATAGAGCGGTGGTTAGGCAGGCCATGTTGTATGGGGCTGAGTGTTGGCTAGTTAAGAACTTACATATCCAGAAGATGAAAGTAGTAGAAATGAGGACGTTGAGGTGGATGTGCGGCAAACTAGGATGGATAAGTTAGGAATGAAGATATTCGGGAGAAGGTGGGCGTGACTTCTATTGATGACAAGATGCGGGAAGTGAGGCTAGATGGTTCGAGCACATACAAAGGAGGAGCTTGGATGCCCCGGTAAGGAGGTGCGAGCGGTTGGCGTTGATGGATACGAGGAGAGATAGAGGGCGGCCTAAGAAGTATTGGGGAGAGGTGATCAGGTGGGATATGGCGAGGCTTCAGATCTTCGAGGACATGGCACTCGATAGGAAGCTGTGGAGGTCGAGCATTAAGGTTGTATGTTAGGAGGTAGTTGAGCATATTTAGTCTACTAGTGTGAGGCTAGGCTGATAGGATTTAGTCTTAGACTGCTTAGTTTTGTGTTTACACTACTCTTTCATTTTCATAGTGTCGGGCCTTATTTACCGGTTATTATTTATGCTTTCCATCTATTCACTGGTTCTTATGATATTATTTCCATGGTTTTTTGTTGATGGTACTGATATAGTCTCTTTTCGTCTTCTTGAGCCGAGGGTCTATCGAAAACAGCCTCTGTACCCTATCGGGGTAGAGGTAAGGTCTGCGTACACACTACCCTCCCCAAACCCCACTTGTGGGATTATATTGGGTTGTTGTTGTTGTTGTTGTTGTTTCCTTTGGAAGCGCGGGTGGTGCAAGGATGCAGTTTGAGACCTCCCAAGCAAAAGCTCAAATTAAATAGGAGGACCATTTTGACCATGCAAGCACCGGACGAGATATGATTGACATCTTAACAAACGGAATCAACACGCAATTAGATCTAAAGGAAAATGCAACAGCAAAACCAATGGAGTTGACCACGAGCATTGTAACCCTAATGGAGAAATCCAATGGAACAGTAACCCTAGTGGGAGTGAGTTCTCCGGTGGGGACTTTGATGGAGGCAACAACTCAAAGGAGACCAATTTCGGGCAATCACAACAAGAAACCCAGGATCTAGAAAGAACAAGTACAAATCCTGAAGAGAATCCTCCAGCGAAGGCACCATGAACAAGCCTATTTGCTAAAAATATATGGGCTACTAATGGTATGTCTCTTTTTTATATTCCACCTCAGAAAGTGAATGGACAACCTATGGCTCAACTAGTTAAATCAGAAGTTGATAAGGAAGAAATGGAAGAGTGTTTCAATATGATGAGTCGATACACAGGAAAAAATTGGTCGAGTGTTGCTACACCTGACTTGTTTCTGCATGAGGAGGGCTACTATGTGGTGAAATTCCACAGTGTAGAGGAAATGAAGGAAATATTCTTTGCAGGGCCCTTTACCATTAACAATAGACCCTTGATCCTGAAAGTTTGAACACAGAACTTTGATTTTAATAAGGAATTCCTCACAAACATTCATTTATGGGTCAAATTTCCAAAACTTCCTATAAGATGTTGGAATAGTGATTCTCTCAGTAGAATTGCAAGTCTCATTGGTACTTCAATATATGGAGATGAGTGCACCTCCAAACAAACACAGATTTCATTTGCTAGGATGCTGATAGAGGTGAATGCCACAAAGGCACTCCCTGAAGAGGTGGCTGTGATGGAGCCAAATAGGGAGGTTATCCAACAGAGAGTTACTCATGACTGGGAACCTGAGTTCTATGATCCATGTCTCCAAGTAGGTCACTCATGTAAAACCCAATCACAAACTGGCCAGCAACTACCAGAAGTTCAGAGAAAAAAGAGAGGTCCAAAAAGAGTGGAACAGGTATGGAGAACTAAGAATCCAAGTGATAAACCTACTGAAGGAAATGTGCAGATGCAACATAAGCAAGCCCAAGGCATACAAGGCAACAGTGTGCAACCACAAGCTGATCAAATGGTGCATACTCGGCAACATGTTATCATGCAAGATGAAAGTGCCCAAACAACCAAAGAGGATCAAGTGATTGTAACTACAAAGTGTTAAGGAAAGGCCCCAATGCCACAAAGGCCTCCACTGGACTATAGTAATTTTCCTTTACAATGGACTACTCTACTCAGAAACACCTTTGAGATACTCAGAGTTGAGGAACAGAGAAGTGAAAACATAATGCCTCCTAATAAAGGGGAGGGTCCAAGTACCTCTCTCAGTGACCTGGTGTATATGGAATGTGAGGGGCATTAATAAGAGGTATAAGCAAAAGAACTAAGGAACTACGTCAGATCTGGCAAAATCAACTTAGCAGGATTAGTGGAGACAAGAGTCAAGCAACACAATGCTATAAAGATACTTAACAACATTGCCCCTAGCCGGGGATTTCACAATAACTATCAGGAAGCAGACAATGGAAGAATATGCCTAATCTGGGATGATAACAGGTTTTTTGTAAACTTATTAGTTGTATCAGCCCAACTGATTCACTGTAAAGTTACAGATAGAACTACTGCAACTCAACAAGTGGTGACAATTATCTATGGTTTTAACACTATGGAGCAGAGGTTATCCAGGTTATCCTTATGGCCTGCATTGACTACATTGGGCCCTTCAATCAACCTCCATTGGTTGGTGGGTTGGGACTTTAATGTTGTATTGTATCCCATAGACAAATTAGGAGGCAACCTTATTAGTGCCTCTAAGATCAAAGACTTTGAAGATTTTATACTCAACCTAGGCCTTGATGAGCTACACTGGAGTGGACAGTACTATCATGGTCAAACAAGCAGTATGGTAACGAAAAAGTGTGTAGTAAAATTGATAGAGCCTTGGGTAATGGAGATTGGATGATGTGTTGGGGCCATATCAATGTGGAATATGATATTCCACTCATTTCTAATCATTCTCCAGTATTACTACACCTAAAATCTGCATCCAAATCACCCAAGACTCCTTTCACGTTCTTTAACATTTGGACTGAACATAGTTTGAATCACTTGTCAAGGAGGTGTGGCAAAAACAGTTGGATAGCAACCCCATGAAGAATATATGGATGAAGCTGAAATGCTGAAGGTTTGTGCAAGAAGCTCAATAAAGAAGAATTTAGCTACATCTCACAGAAGATTAACATCAGTAGACAGCAGCTTAATCTTGTACAGGAGCAAATAGCTCAGCAGTATACAGATGAGCTGGTGATACAGGAGAAAGAGACAGCTCAAGCCTTGGAAAAATGGTCTTTAATATAGGAGAATGTGATGAGATAGAAATCTAGAATTAGATGGATCAAATTAGGTGATTCAAACACCAAGTACTTCGCAACAGTAATCAAGGAGAGAACAGTCAGGAAACAAATAATGGAACTCAATATAATAGCAGGAAATAAGATCACTGATCCAAAGGCTATAAGAAGGAAATCATCACTTTTTAGAAAGCCTCATGGGGACCTCAGCCAAGGAACTACCTGCAACAAACAGGTTGATCATGCAGAAAGGACCAAAGTTAAATCATCAATAACAATTGGCATTGTGTGAGGCTGTTAACACTGCTGAGATTTATGATAGCCTATGCTCGATTGGAGATGACAAGGCACGTGGGTTGATGGGTACAATGCAGTCTTGTTTAAAAAGACCTAGCATATAATTAAGGAAGAAGTGGACCATGTTGTTTTAGCATTCTTCACAACAGGAAATCTATACAGAGCTCTTAATTGCATTACACTCACAATGATCCCTAAGTCTGAGAATCCTCTCATAGTGAAAGAATATAAACCAATTGCCTGATGCACTGTTCTATATAAAATTATCTCAAGAATCTTAGCATCAAGATTACAAAAGGTAATACCTGACATTATCTGTGAAGCACAAGCAGGCTTCATACTAGGAAGGAAAATAACAAATAACATCATCTTGGCTGAGCTAGTCCAGGCTTACATTAGGAAGCATGTATCTCCTAGGTGTATGACCAAGATTGATCTCCAAAAAGCTTATGACACAGTTGAATGATGCTATCCGGAACAGGTTTTGGAGGAATCGGCTTTTCCTAGAAAATTCATTGAATGGATTATGGAATGCCTTAGAACAGTCAACTACTCTATCTTGATCAATGATGAGCCAACTGAACCATTTGATGTTGCAAGTGGCTGAGACAAGGGGATCCAATATCCCCTTTCCTTTTTACCATAGTAATGGAATATTTTAGCAGGCAATTGAACAATTTGAAAGATGAGAAGGCCTTCAGATTTCACCCCAAATGTGCTAAGCTGGGATTACATGTTTGTCCTTTGCAAACGACCTCTTGCTCTTTGCTCATGGAGATGTGGGGTCTGTATATCACCTTCATCAGTGCTTTCATCAATTTTGCTCTGGCTTAGGCTTACAAGCTAACCTAGGCAAAAGTTCATTATACTGCGGACGAGTGATACATGAAGAAAAGGATAAAATATTATAGCTGCTGCGATACACCTATGGGGATCTACTATTCAGATACCTGGGCATACCTTTGTCAACTAAGAAGTTGACCACAGAACAATGGCAGCCTCTTGTTCAGAATATAGTTAAAAGAATCTCGTCATGGATTGCTATAAAACTGTCCTATGCTGAGAGGATACAACTGGTCAAATCAGTATATTTGGCATCCAAGCCTATTAGTCTCGACTCTTCTTCATGATCCCTGCCAAGGTATTGGATATCATAGATGCATATTGTCGTAGTTATGTTTGGCCAGGAGTCAACACTATAAGTAAGAAGGCTTTGATTGCATGGGAAAAGGTTTGCTCCCCTAAATCTACAGTTGGGCTCAACCACATGATCTTAAGGTTATGGAATAGAGCAGCAATTGTGTTGGGACTTAGCACATAAAACTGACAAGTTATGGAACCGATGGATTCATAATTATTACATCAATGGTCAGCAATTTGCTAACGTGAAGGTGCCACAATGTGCATGCTGGATGGTTTGGAAGATCTTTGATGCAAGAATTACCATGATGCAACTACTGGACCAACCTGCACCAAGGAGACCTACCAAGAATACCATGGAAATGCCTAATGTTCTTCAATAATGCTAGACCTACAGCACGATTTACCATGTGGCTTCACTTGCATGAAAGATTACTCATTGCCGATAGGCTAGTAAAATGGGGACTCAATGTGGAACTAAAGTGTAGCCTATGCCAAGAACACAATGAGACAAATGGACATCTCTTTGTCCAATGTAGACTCTCAAGGAAGATATGGGACAGGGTACTGCTACGGGGGAAGAAGAAAAATACAGCTTTTCCAACTGCATGGATGCAATATCAACAGTGGACTATTGAGAATGCCAAAGGAAAATCACCAGCTGCCTAGATTTCCAAGTTGCTATATACAGAAATAGTGCAAGCTATATGGATAGAAAGGAACCAAAGGATCTTTGAACATAAGAGTAAAGATTGGGTCACCATTGCAAAATAGATAGCTTACATGTGTTGTGCTAGATCACTTCTTAGAACTAGGAGTTAATTTCAATCTTGTTCGTTTTAAATTTCCTAGGATGGTAGATAGAGGAATTGATAATTTCTTGTTTTTAGATGGTTAGTCGAGTTTAACTAACTATGGCTTTGAACAGATCTACCTTGGTGATTAATAAATGTTTAATTACCCCAAAAAAATAGAACATCTTTAACCACAAAATTATTATGAGAACTTCACTAGAACACTATCTGAATAGCAGTCACACCATATAGCTCAACTTATAATCATGGTAGATTCCTCATTTAATCATATAATTTAACAGTCGGAGACGAGTCTGAATATATTGCACAAGAAAATATAGGAGGAACATTGAAAAGTGGAAACCAGCAGAAATACAGATGATATTAGAACTCTGCTACAAGGGTTACAAAGGCATGTATTACGAAGCCCGGTATTTCAATGCAGATGATACTATTTCCCGGTGCTGCTTTCTGACAATAGAACTAGTTACACCAGCAGTTACATGAGTGACGAACTCTAGATGACGATCGTTTTTCCGTTAGGACTCCAGAATGAGAATATATATGCTTAAGTTTTTCTCATCACTCCTCTCTGAAATAACTACTCTAGTATCTTGTTCTTACTATTATTCCGGAACATCAAGCAATTCTGTGTCTCATGCATGAATGTGTTCCTTTTTCGTTGTGCTTCTGGTTTTGATAACATTCAAGCAGGGGTGTACATGGACCGGGTTGGTTCGATTTCTATCAAAACCAAACCAAACCAATTATATCGGTTTGGATTGGTTCGGTTTTGTCGGGTTTTCGGGTTTTTTTGTTACATGAATATTATTTCAATCTTACGTTATTAAAATTATAGATAAAGCTTTGATAAGTGAATATATGTTTAGTAAATATGGAAAAAATTGACAAACATATGATCTATTAAAATATTCTAATGGGAGAAATTTTTTAGTAACACATGATAGTTATTTTCTTAGTCTGTCTAACAATAATTTTTCGTTAATTTACGCTTTCAAGGTTAATACATGAGAGGATCCCAAATATTTCTACATTTTCTAAAGAAAAATCACTACAAAGTCTTAAAAATATGAATAAAATTTATATATTTATATGTTGGTTTGGTTCGGGTTTTTTTACTCAATACCAAACCAAGTCAAACCAAACCTAGTCGGGTTTTTTAATCGGTTTGGTTTGGTTTTTCGGTTTGGTGCGGTTTTCCGGTTCGGTTTGAACACCCCTACATTCAAGCATAGACCGTATGACATACATACAGAGGAAAGGGATGCATTGCATGTTCTAGTGCAAAACAGACTTAAGAAGCCGTGTCACATTTTGTTTGCAAAACTATCATCATGGCACTAGAACTACAATTTGGCTTGACTTCTAGCCATTTCCAATTTCTATGTCAACAATGTTGGATTTCAAACCCAAATAACAGAGGAAATTAGAGACGGCCACTGAGGAGACTTCCAAAAAAAGAATATATGTACTCAACGTCCCAAAACAGGGGTGGACCAATACAGTCCTCCATAGTACAGAAAGAAGTCTGAAATAACAAATGGCCCAATAAATTTGTTGTTCCAATCATTTCGTGCTATCTTCTGATTGCCAGCATTTCTATTCTAGCTAAATATATCTATATCATGATTTCACTAAGCATTTCTCATTGAGTCACTAAAACTATTCATAAAGTATACCATAACACCCCCATTACCCTACTGGCTGACAAATTACTATTGCTTATGTGTTGTTGTTGTTGTTAGAATTATTCTATCTATTACCATTCTACCACTAAACAATTGCTTTCAATGTCATGAATGCTTCAGAAATACTCCATCAGACAGACAGACCGACAAACAGAAAAGGAGACTTAAACAGAAATAAAGATATGTTAAACAGAAGAGAAAGGCAAGGAAAGTTTGACCCGAGAGACTGGACCTCTTTTCTTTATATCATATTCGGGATCCCAATACTTACCTTATTTCACCCACAAACCTACAGATAGTTCCTTAACTACCGTTGCAGTTATCATTATGCATCTCTTGCATGCATTTACATTATGCTAGTTATGTTTTAGGAAATTCTCTTCCTTTCTCTTTTTTATGAGGGGGCGTTTACTTGAAGGTATTCCAAGAAATCTTGTATTGAAAACTGAAAAGGTTTAATAGAATAGAATTTGGATAGACTATACAATCCTTAGTAAGGAAAAACTTGAACATTGGACCACAAAATACACGGTTGTCATGCATTTGGGTTATCATTTGAAATATCCCCATGTTATATTCTTTATCTGAATTCAGGTTGTATGTCTAGACAATTCCTTATCACTTCATCAACATTCAATAACTAGTATAGAATTAAGAAGCAGCACAGAGAATGCCTACAGAAATAACTTGTGTTCAAGATAACAAGCTTTCTTATGCTCATTAGATCCATACCTTGATGATTGGTACATGAAATTAGAGTAAAAGGAGCAAAACAAACTTCAGAGACCTACCATAAAGACAGTACCATTCACTTTGTAAAGGTTTTGCGAGCCATCACTCTCAACTCCATTCAACTGAAAAACAAAGAGAGAAAAGAAAATGCCAGACCTGCAGCCATCGTGTTAATAAGAGGCCGCAAAAGATATTATTAGCCCTGTTTTATTCGAGTCCTTTCTTATTAGATAAAACAGTATTTAATTACAATGACCTAGTATGGAGACAACACAATTTGTTTTGACAAGGGAAATCAACACAATTTAACTATTACGTATGTAGAGGCTAGACTAGAAACAAGCAGAACAACTTTGTGATACACTCCAAAATATTTGCTCAATCAGTACAACGTAGACAATTCTGAATATATTTACTTTGACAGCATGAAGCCGGTGATTGAAAGATACAACAAAACAAAGGAGGAGAATCACCAACTGGCAACTCCAACTTCTGAGGTTAGGGTAAGTTTCACTGGTTAATTAGTAGTCAACTAGTCAAAGAAAAATATGCATGCTAAGGTTTCTACCATAGCCACTTCATGTCGTTGAACAAGGAAATGGTTGAGTAGTTGAGACACATTAGTAACAACCTGAGATCTCAGGTCCAAAGCTAAGCTATAACACTCGGTATAAGCCTATCTGCCCCACCATGGTGAGCTGATTTCGCGACACGTATACGGTGGGCTGCAGCAGGCTTTTCGGTGGGATAGTCAAGGTGCGAGCAAATTGACCCGGACACCACTATAATAAGAAAAAAAAGATGTTCAAAGTTAACAGAATAATTAAATAGTAGAGAATTTGGTAATGATTATATTATCAATGAAAGTTACAAGGATCAATAAGAATAATATGGAAAATATCCTTAGTGATTATATCATGTAGTAAATACGAAACCTTAGGAACATGAAACTTCCTTATCTCATATATAGTTCAAAACTTTTCCACAAGGAGCCCTCTTGATGTTATCAACCAGTTCCAACAAGAGTTTCTCTTCCTCTCTCTCCTTCCATGTGGTATTAGGCATATTATGCTTCTACGATATTTGTGGAAATCTAAGTACTACTCTTGCCTCTTTCTGATAACCATTCTAGGCAGCACTATTCTTATTTCCAGCCATCATTTAGGCAGCATTGTGCCTTTTCAGGCTCCACATTTCTTTCCAGAGAACATTTGAGGCACCACGCTGATCTCTTTCAGCCAACCATCCTGATGGCATCGTCTCTTCCGGTCACTTTTCTCTGGCTTTGCCAGCAATAACCCCATTAATTTCTTGTTATCCTTCAACTTTAATTCAAGCTTACATGATTTAATAGAGATTTGGTGTCACCAGAATCTCTTTCCGCTAAATAAAAATGATTTTTCCCATGTGCTGCAAGGCGCGTTTCTCTGTCTGTGTCGATAGCAGTCCGTGAGTACGACCTTTCGGTGATGACCACTGTTCCGGCAACAATCAGGAGTTGAACCTGTACTAAAGTTTTGGCTCAACTCCTATCCAAGATACAAGGAGTCTATTTAGTCTAAAAGTGTGTCATAATGATCTTAGTGAGAATTACTCCTAATGCTCTGCCATTATTAAGAGAACTATTAACTAGTATATCATAATTGAAAACCCCAATAATTAGGATTCTTCAATCCATTAAAAAGAGCCCTCTTATATGTTAACCCAAAAATGTTCAGTAAGACACGAGAGCTTTTCTAACAAGAGAAGTTCAGTAAGAGTTTCTCTCCTCTTTCCTCTTTTTACAACATGCATAAATTGTGGTGTATTATTGTTTACACTTTTTCCTGACTACCGAGAGATCCTCGGTGGCCAAACGGTTAAAAACTCGGCATATGATGGGCCCGCCTCTCTACCCTTCTCCACTTAAATATCAGGCTTTGTCTGAGGCAAGATTCGAACCTGCGACGGGTGCCTAATCCACACATCATCGGTTGTGCTCTTACCACTAGAACAAAGCCCTGGGGCCATTGTTGTTTACAGCTCTGTGTGAAAAGGATTTAAAAGATATTAGCACCTATCCGCAAATTTTAGCAAATTAATCAGAATTAGGAGATGGAGAGCAGGATAATGGGGCAAAAGCAAAAAAAACATAAACAAAATGCTGCAAGAAGGAAGCATACAGATTCTCATAGTTACAGTCAGATGTACCGTTGAAGATGCTGGACTGAAGGCTAAAGTTGAAGACACGGTTTAAACGGAACGAAGATATCTTACAAGACAATAGCAATATTTCTCCAAAGTGTTTTATAAAAGACACGATAAGCCAGTGGCAATCCAACACATTGACAGAGAACAGGAACTAAGTATTCCATTATTACGATGCGGCATGAAAAGCTACCTATTGTATGAACGTACTGCAACTTCAGCTATTCATGATTTAACTGGAGAGAGGTCACATAAAAGAATAGATCAGGGACTATCTATGTTGTGCGGACTTTCCAAAATAATGTCGCACCCGTGTCGGATTCTCCAAAAATACACTACTTTTGGAGGATCTAACACGCACCCGGCAATATTTTTGGAGAGTCTGAGCAACATAGGGGACTATGACTCCCATTTGTCTAGAATCAAATCATAGTTAGGGATAGAACTGTCCTTTTCAAGCTCTTGAGGGTACTGACAGGCCACATGATTAGAATAAAGGCCACATGCTACCTTTTCACCGACGATCGCCATTAATAGATCAACTTCAAGGATTTAGCAACCTGTCAAATTCTGTTGTACAGGAAAGTTTGGCCATCTTTTAAATTACTTTTACAGTGTAAAGGTTCTTTATAGTGGGAAAACTTCTAGTATGACGGACTTCAAAGATTGCTTATCCCCCCAGGCCCCCTTATAACCACCAGTATCCACAAAATCTCAAACAAAATCTTCAGAATTTTCATGCCAACTCAACAAGGAGATTCAATTTGTGGTAGAGGGAATAATGATTTCCTTCCAGTGAAGTCCATTTCTTGATGATGGTCAGCTAGGGCACACTCATCTCCTAACTTGTCAAACTTGAATGTGGTACTATTTTGTAGACGAGTCAAACCTTTTTTGAAAAAAGAGAAGACGATAGCGGTCCTAAACTTTCTACCAAGATGACAGTTGGTGTTAATCTGCACCTTATCTTCTTATTTCTACACAGTCCCTCTTGTTGTTATTAAGCAGATAATGACATTCATGGATAGCACTAGGTTCTAGGTACCACTGCTTCACTCAAGGTATCCAACTCTATAACCTGTCTTTGTCATGTCATCTGTTCAGAATTTGGAGATCAATCTCTAATCCTTCTTTGCAATTGCAGAAGGGAAAAACAGAAGTCGGACACTATGCTTCATGTCTTCAAGATGCTGCAAAGGAATAAAAATTCCCATTAAAAAATAGTTCATTTTTCACACATCAGTATTACAGGAATTATGCAGTTCAGGCACATAGGAAAACGAAATGTGATGGGAAGTGAAACAGGAGAAACATTGGGCCTTCCTGTGTTCAGAAATCACACACCCTGATACTACTGTGAAACTGAAGCAGTGTAGATTAGTCTACCATTCAGGGGATCTTCATCACAGAGAGCCATATCAGTTCAGGTGCAGCAAGGAACTTTGGATATGGTATTGGAAGGTAATTTCTCGTAAGATTGATCATGGAAGCAGAACTTGACTCCTTTTAATAATAAGACTGCATAGGTTAACATAGTTTAGGACATAATTAAGCATTCTGCTGAGGGGTTAATACTGCCATCATGACATACTGCACTCATGCTCACAGCACACACTTCCTACGGTACACAAAATCCAAGAACATAAGATCTCATCTAGAGCTATGTTATAATCTCCAACTGGGGCACGTCTAATTTCTTACTGCACAAGTAAAAAAAATGTTGCTCATATGTCATGAACCTAAGTAGTGGTGGCAAAATGGATTAAAAAACAGTTATCCATCCATATTATCCATTAAAAATGGGTTGGATAATGAACTTTTTAAAAACGGGTCAAATATGGATAAGAGAACCATATTATCCACTTAGAAAATGGATAACCAATAGATAACTAATGGGTTTAACTTTTACATTTGTAAAGATTCAAATTGAGGGTTCCCCAAATTTCGGAGATTAGAAATTCTCCCAAAGTGATCATATTCAAGAAGCCATGGATAATATAAATATCCACATTATACGCCGGTTAACCCATTTTCTATCCGTATTAAATATGGGTTAGGTCGGATAATTTATCCATTTTTGCATTCCGGTTTTCGACCTGCCCATATCCGATCTGACCCGCCCGTTTGCCGCCCCTAAACCTAAGCAATACTTATTATGCAAATACAGGAACATAAGAACCAAGGATATGGCTATAACATTGAAGAACTATAACCAGAGAAACCTTCCGCCTTAGATGTGGTTAGACTCTATATAGTTACCTCTGACCAGAAGAAATCCATTCTACAAACTAATTTTCATCCCATGCCATACTATCACTCTACAAAAATGAAGCAAACTGAATATGACCAACGACTAAAGAGCCTAAATAATAATCTGACGAATATCCTTCCTCCCCAACATGCATCTAAACGACACTAACTTATGTATTATTCTTAACAAAAGCCATAGTTGCCTAAATGTCATGAAACCTCAAATAGAAGCCTCAGCTACCATAGAGAGGGACAATGGTATCCATTCAGTTTTGCCACCTCAAAGAGACCCAATATCTCTGTTCAATCCTACTCTAGATGATTTCTTTCCATTTGCAGATAAGCTCTTCACTTATCACACACACACACACACACACATATATATATATATACCTTTTGCTTACCTTTTGTCAAAAGTGCTAATGCTAAACTTTCAAGTTCTCAAGCACTACCAACTATTATAACATCGGTGGGATGAGATGTAGCCTCTCTCTGCATAATACCACCATCAACATATAGGAGCGGTCGTCTACCATTAGCTTCATTGCAAGTTGGGAAACAAGACAAAGATCATTTGAAGCATGTAAATTCTACATAGATATCAACAAAGTGCTGATCACATACTTGTCTATCCTTGTGCTTTAACTCTATTGTAGAGAAATTACGGTCTTAACTCTTCATGAATAAATGCATGGGATAAGTTCAGCAGAATCCCCTGAAATACAATATTGAAATACAACAACAACAACATACCCAGTATATTCTCACATGTGGGGTCTGGAGAGGATAATGAGTACGCAAACCATACCCCTACCTAGTGAAGGTAGAGAAGTTGTTTCCAATAGACCCTCGGCTCAGAAAGGTAGGGAGGAGGAAAAGAGGAAGAAGAATAAGAAGAAGCAGAGGGAGGAAAAGAAGAAAAAGAAATAAAGAGAGGGGAGAAAGGGGGGCGAAAAGAATAAGTATTACCAAAATAGTAACCACAGGAGAATACGATAACTGAAACAATCTAAGCAACATGATGATGTAACATAAATCTGAGAAATAGGAAAGTACATGCGTGCTACCGGTACTACTGGTAAGAAAGGGGGGGAACTCTCAACTACCTACTACCCTTCTACCCTAATCCTCGACCTCCACACCCTCCTATCAAAGGTCACGTCCTCAGTGAGCTGAAGTCGCGCCACTCCTGTCTGATCACCTCTCCCTATTACTTCTTAGGTCTGCCTCGACCTTTTTTCAAACCCGCCATGGTCAACCTCTCACACCTCTTAACAGGAGCGTCAATACTTCTTCTCTTAACATGCCCAAACCATCTCATCCTCGACTCCTGCATCTTGTCCTCTACGGAGACCACTACCACTTTGTTCCGAATAACTTCATTCCTAATTTTATCTCTCCTAGTACACACACACATCCATCTTTACATCCTCATAAAATACAACATCGAAATACAAGAGATAACAAATTCAACAGTATTACATCATGTTAATGCCAAAATACTAAAGACATGCAGAATAGTTTTCTAATTTTCCTCACCTAAGTCAAATGGCACCTTAACATGGCCCTCTTAGCATTTGACATAACTTTCAACTCCTCTCAATTACCATAAGTCTATCAAATGTCAATTAAAAAAAAATAGGAGTTCCAAAGCTGAAGTCCAAAACCATGAAACCTAGATCATGTTATAGGCTTGTGTTCAACTCATCTTCAGAAGCAAGCAGGAGAATAAACTTCATGAGGTATCTCAAAAGCGTCAGAATGAAATCATACTAGAACACAAAATCAAGAGTCTTACTTTTGTAAGTTTTCTAATAAAAAAATGTAGCTGGAAAAATAAAATAACAAGCCTAATATTTAAGATTAGATTAGATCTTCAACGTAGATACGGATAGACGAAGAGTGAGTACCATTACATTATGCTGGTCTAGGTCGGACTCAACATAACCAATACTAGTGAAAACCGTCAATAACATTAGACATCAAATCTTTTCTTCTTCTTTCACATATTTCACTTTGATAGTAAAAGGTACAAGAGGAGATGGTAAATGAAGGGACAAACTCTTCCTGTGAACTAAAAACTACATGCAAAGAGGGGAAAATCAGTCTTGTGCACCTATTAGATGGTGGAGTCCTATTTCATTTATTCAGTAGGATTATCTCTCAGTCAATTAAGCTAGATCCAGTTGTAAAAATCCCACATATGGTGCAAAACATAGAAGGAAGTTACAAATAAATTATAGCACAATTAGGACCGAGGTGTGAATAACATATGATAGTATAACATAGAGTAACTATGCGGCAACTGTAATTACACATTTACCAAACAGAAGGCTTAATTTGCATCCTCCGTGCTGTACCACACACCAGAGTTTATGGCCATCAACTTCAAGGCTCCCAAAACAACTATAACTTATATTTCTATGGCTGATGGCATATTGTGGAGCAAAACTTTTGAAGGTAGGAAGCAACAAATATAAAAAAGATGCCTTGTAGCTATCTCTTTTACTTCAAGTTTGAATCTCCTTTGAAATGTCATTTAAACACATTGGTTTGAAGAATTCTTCACAAGTTTGTAGGAGTAATATACCACAAAATATCAAGAGGAGCTGTTAATTAACATCACTCAAGCCACTCTACAGCAAATCCATATTAAGGCATTGTATTGATCAGGAAACCAGTCAATGGTAGGGTCCATGCTAAATTTGTAAGAGATGCGTCAAATTGTTAGTGATATACAATAGAAGTCATGTAGCTAAATCTACAATATGTCTTCCACAAAAATGAGAAAAATTGAATTCAATCTGGCTTGGTTGCATGGTCAACACCTTGATGTGTCCTAGTCATGTTAAGACTCAAATCCTCTTCTCTTTCCTACATGTCGACCTTTGTACCAAAAGTAGAAATCTCATCCCCCCCCCCCCCCCAAACCTAACTGAAAAAACAATGAAATTTTATGGTAACACCCATTTTCATCAATGTGAGGAGATACAGAAGAAAACGGTCAAAGATTCATTCTAGAAAGCAGATGATTCACAGACACAGCAACAATGTTCTCTTTGTCAGTGTATTTTTGACTCTGTAACGTTATCTACTAATGTTTGAGACTTGAATCCCCATTCAATTCCCAATTGTCGAACTTTGCGCCTGAACCAGAGAACTTCCAAAATCCTAATCTGAACTAGCGCAAAAAAAAAAAAGTTCATGTTTTATTTATAAAAAACAACACTACCATTTCATCAATGTAAGAGAAAAGAGGAGAAACCTATCAATGAGGCAATCAAGAAACAAGAAGTGACAGCATGTCGACAGAGTCTTTTTTAAGATATAATTGTCTCTAAGCCAAAGTAGATCAATAAGGTTTCATATCCTACGTCCTCTAATCACATTTGATGCATCTATTATTTTGAATTTGCCTAATTTATACCAGATTCTTCTTTTGAAATAAAAGAAATTAACCACAACAAGTGTCTCCACATTTAACACTGAAATCAAAAGAATTCAAGTTCTTCCTTTTCCCTTTTCATCTTATAAAAGAGAAGTGACATTCATAAGGAGTACCAAACACATCATTGCCAACAACTACAAAGGCATAGTAGGATTGAAAAGGAAACAATAAACAATGTACTAAGACTGATTCAAGCAGGGTATACAAGGATTCTTAACCAGATCTCCAATCCTTGGGATAACAATGATATTTTTTTTAGCCGAGGGTCTTTCGGAAGCAGCCCCTCTACCTTCATTAGGTAGGGGTAGTGTCTGCGTACACTTTACCCTCCCCCGACCCCACCTGTGTGATTTCACTAGGCTTCTTGTTGTTGTTGTTGTAGTGAAATAGAGGAGAGCGGAACCATAAGCTAGTGTATTTCATTTTTCCTTCTTTTTTTCATCATTGACAGGACACAAACTCAAGAAAGTAACCCTAGCTCATTTTGTTTTTCACCCTAATTTGAAAGGCTCATAAATTAAAGATACACAATCTTGAGGGTATACATGGATCTAATTCTTGGACTGCAAAGAAGGGAACGGCTATACATTACTCTAAATTGAACCCATTACATCAAAGCTTTGTTTCCTATTGATATCGCACCTAGTTTTCGAAGCATGCAGCAATATCCATTAATTTCTCCTATGATAATCCAAAATGCGGAGCAGGGTGTTGACCAGTCAAGAACTCACACGTTCAGAAGATGCATGTAGCGGAAATGAAGATTCTTAGTAGATAAGATGGTTCGGGCATGTGAAGAGGAGGAGCACAGATGCCCTAATGAGGAGGTGCGAAAGGTTAGCAGTGATAGGTCTTAGGAGAGGTAGAGGTAGACCGAGGAAGAACTGGGGAGATGTGATTAGACAGGACATGAGACATTTTCAGCCCACTGAAGACAACCCTAGATAGGAGAGCTTGGAGGCCGAGGATTAGAGTAGAATATTAGTAGGTAGTCAAGCGATTTCTCTCTTTTTTGCGGGAGAGTAGTGGTTCTAGTTTAGAGCACCCTGTTCTCTTTATTCGTGTATTATTATTATTATCTTATTCTTCAATTTTATACAACTAGTGTTTTTATTTCGATTATCTTTATTATTTTGCTGGCAATACTTTTCTTTTCTTCAGTACTTTCATCATAGCTTTTTTACTCTTGTATTTTTCGAACCTGTTCTGAAAATTTTTTTCTTGAGCCAAGGGTGTATCGAAAACAACTTCTCCCTCACACAAGGTAGGGATAAGGTCTGCGTACACCCTACACTCTCCAAACCCCACATGTGGGATCACACTAGGCATGTTATTCTTGTTCTTGATAATCCAAAATGTAAGAAATATGTTTTCTTCTTAGCAGTTTTGGCAAAGGGAAGCGGCAATGATGAGGCAACAACTACAAAACTTGCAAGAGAATCATCGGTAAACTTTCTTGTTCTCTATCACATATATTTCTTCTTTCTACTAATAACTTGTTCAATGACCAATAGAATAAAAATAAGGATGTTTTTGCGTGTGAAGCAATTCACATATTTTCTTAAATTGAACTCATGTCAGCCCACGGTAGCTTTTGAGATATTTGAGCAACGCCCAAATTGACCCAAAATCTTTGCAATATTCTCAACTTTTTAACAAGCATATATATAAAAATTATCTTATATTTTGGCATAATGTCAATTCATGCCAAATCATTTCTTTCCTCAATTTGGATTTAGAATTTTATTTAACAGTTCTTCGTCTTATAATACTAACAAAGATCAGAATAATAAAAAACTAGTAAAATTAGCTAAGTTGCGCGGATTTTTTGATTTTGGTGTCGTCCCCGTCCCGATACAAGACGGGGACGGCAGCGGGAGCGGGATACATCCCCGATTCGGTCAACTGACTTCGGACACTTTGACACGAGTCCATCGACAAATTTGGGAGAGAAATTGAGATTTTGAATTCTCAAAATCAAAAATAAAACAAATTTAGGAGAATGAAAGATTGAATTCTACAATATTCATGTAAGTTTTTCACAGAATATCTCTCAAAATTTACAATATTTTTATAGCTCTATTTTTTATTAGCCGAACTCCCGCACCTGTATCCATATTCGGATTCGCACCCCCGAATCTTAAAATTTAGATTTTGCCGAATCCGATACTCGGATCCGTCCCTGTATCGGATACCCGCACCCGAGTCTGAGCAACTTAGAAAATTAGAACTTCCCACCTACCTCCCACCACCCTAACCTAAATAAAAATATTATTTAGAGTACTTTCTTTTAATGTTTTAGATAGAGTAATTTCTTTTCATTTCAGCAAAATGAATATTTTCTTTTTATGATATGGAAAAGGTATTTCCTTTCATTTCAATAAAATAAGTAGTTTCTTTTCATGATGTCAAAAAAGTACTTTTTTCTTCTTCACAAAAATGAGTACTTTCTTTTCCTGCTGTAGAAAAAGTATTTTCTTTTAATGTTGTCAATTGAGTATTTTCTTTTTCATTTCAACAAAATGAATATTTTCTTTTGGCATAATAGCCTAATAGACACTCATACTTGCATCGTTTTGACATCCCGGTCCTCATACTTTACGAGTTTTCATCTAGACACCTCCACTTGATCAAAGTCAATCCTTTAAACATATCTAACCGAGTGTGTCCCTCAATCGCGCCGAGTGGATAACACATTAGCATCCACATCAGAAAAAGACTATGCCACATCATTTATTTTCTCAGCAAATATTTTCTTTATACAGAAAAGAAGAAAAATCCCAAACGACTCCTTCACCAACAAAGAACCATACCGTAGTACACCTCATTCTTTTCTCACTACCGTGAACCACGTGAACCATTCCATAACCCCCACCGAAGATCGTCCTTCCAAATCTCACCAGAACGCTTCTTCATCCATAAGTACATCCTCACCCATTAACTTCTCCCCAATGTTACCACTGGTAACCACACAAAAAAAAAAATTAGCCACCACCTTCCTCTAAAAACCACCCGTCGGAATCACCATAAAATCCCCCATCTCATCTTCCTCCCTTGAAAAAAAGAAAAAGGAAAACCCAAAACGGACCTCCAACATTTCGAAATCACCTGAAGAACTAATTAATTGGAATTTCGTTGCCTCCGTCATTGTTTTTAGTAAAGTTTGGTTTTGAGTTGACAGAAAAAGGAAGAAGAATACAAAGGTACTTCTAGAAGTTAAATGGAGAAATCAATTGGATTTTATTATATAGAAAATGAAACAAGAAATAAAAAAATTTGATAAAATACAGAGAAAGATAATATATTTCTATCTGATTTTGGAGTTTTGAAGCCTTAGCCATTGTTTTTGGTGGTGTCGAGGAAAAAAGAGGGAGGGGGACAAGGGGTTTGGAACGACATGGGGGGGGGGGGAGAGAAATTGAGGAAGAACAGAAAATGGGGGAGGAGATTGGGTTGTCAAAATTTATTTTTGATTAATTTCTCAACTATTTCTTCTTCTTCTTCTTTTTTGATTTTAACCCTTTTGTAATAATCAAAATTAGCAGTATCACTCTCTTTGCACGTGTGAATTACACACAATTTGTCCATCTCAACCATATCAAAGCCACATAAGCTCGGTCAACGGTCAGAGACGTTTAAAGAGTTGACTTTAATCAAGTAGAGGTGTCTAGATGAAAACTCGTAAAGTAGAAGGACCGGGATGTCAAAACGATGCAAGTATGAGTGTCTATTAGGCTATTCTGCCTTTTCTTTTTATGATGTAGAAAAGTATTTTCTTTCCTTTCAATAAAATAAAAGCTTTCTTTTCAGGATGTAGAAAAAGTACTTTATTTTTCACAAAAAGAGTACTTTCTTTTTATGTTGTAAAAAAAGTATTTTTCTTTTGTTTCAACAAAAAGAGTATTTGCTTTTCATGATGCAGAAAAAGTATTTTCTTTTATTTCAACAAAAATAATATTTTCTTTTCATGTTGTAGAAAAAATATTTTCTTTCATTTCAATAAAATGAGTACTTTCTTTATTTTATTGTGATACCTAAAAAAATAGCTCAGTACCCGTCCTTTATTTTATTGAATAAATTTTATTTGTTGTTTTTTCTGTTGTGATAATGTGTTTCTTCTTTGTTTTCAGATTTTTTCATGTTTGATGATAATTTTTGTCAACAACAATTAGTTAAATAAATCATTTGACATCATGAAAAGAAAGTATTCATTTTGTAAAATACTTTTTCTACGTCACGAAAAGAAAATATTCATTTTATTGAAATGAAAGCAATTACTTTATCTACATCATGAAAAAAAGTACTCTAAATAATATTTCATATATTTTGGGTGGGGTCGGGGGTAGGGGTAGGGGTAGGGTTGGGTGAGAGTGGGGATTCGGGTGGGGCGGGGTGGTGAGGGTTGGTGGAGATGGGGAAGGTTGAAAAAGAGTTTTGGAAAATATTTTTCCTTCTCTTGATAGGGAAAACATTTTCCTCCAATTGGAGAAAAATAAATACATAAAGAAAATGTTTTTCAAACACTTAAACTAACCAAACATAGGAAAATTAGAAAATATTTTCCAAAACATGGGTCAAGGTAAAACTCTAAGATCAAGGTTGGGCATCATCATGGGTCCATTTGGGCTGATGATTTTTGATGGGTTACTTGGGCTAGCCCAAAACAGTCCATTTTCAAAATTGTTCTAGCCCAAACCCATTAAAACTTGGACAGGTTATGGTATTTACATAAGGGATGTGTTGTTTTTAGAGAATGTATGGTATCTCAAACAGTATTGATGACCAAATGCTCTTTCCGGGGATTTGGATACATATGGGAATCTGCCCATAATATCAGTATATTATTGAATTCATCAACAAAGTAACTAGGCTAAATGAATTATTTCCTCCATTACTCTACTTAAACTATTTAACACTGATCTTTGGATTGAGAAAAGGGAAAAGAGAAGAATGGAGATGATGTAGAGAAAAAGAAAGAAAAGGAGAGCAGAGTGTTATTTTTCTGTCTTCAAATTGGTGGAGTGAGGAAATACAAAAAGAATGTGTATTAATTGACACTAATTCCTTTAATAGTTTATTTTGTTCATAATCCTGAGACTTCTTTTAATGCTACAAAAGTTTCACTACGGCATTTCCTGTTTTTCTTTGTTTCACCCACTTTTGGACAGAACATTGTGTTTTAACGAACTTAACTACCTCTTCCTTCCTCCGTTCCTATTCCTAAAAACACATTCCGAGCAAAAAAAAAAAAATTACCTGTTCTTCTTTCCTCTGTTTACATATGGTGTTCATAGACTTAGAGAAGGCTTACGATAAAGTGCTGAGGGAGGTTCTGTGGAGATGTTTGGAGACTAGACATATTCCTGTTGCATACATTAGGGCTATTAAGGACATGTGTGATGGAGCTAAAACTCGTGTGAGGACACTGGGAGGGGACTCGGAACACTTCCCAGTTGTGATGGAGTTGCACCAGGGGTCAGCCCATTTCTATTTAACCTGGCGATTGACGCACTGACGGGCCACATTCAAAGGAGGTGTCGTGATGCATGTTATTTGCAGATGACATTGTATACAAAACGCGAGGTGGTGTAAACGAGAGGTTAGAGATTTGGAGGCAGACCCTGGAGTCTAAAGGTTTCAAGTTGAGCAGAGCCAAAGCAGAATACTTGGAGTGCAAGTTCAGTGGTGCAACTCAGGCAGTGGACGAAGACGTGAGGCTTGATTAACAAGTCATCCTAGGAGAGAAAGTTTCAGGTACCTTTGGTCAGTTATACAAGGGAATGGGGAGATCAACGAGGATGTCACACATCGTATTGGGGTTTGGGGGGGGGGGGGAGGGGTGGATGAAATGGAGGCTCGCTTCCGGTGTTTTGTATGATAAAAATGTGCCACCAAGACTTAAAGATAAGTTCTATAAAGCGGCGGTCAGACCGATTATGTTGTAAAGAGCGGAGTGTTGGCCAGTCAAGATGTCTCATGTCCAAAAGATGAAGGTGACTGAAATGAGGATGTTGAGATGGATGCACGGGCATACAGGTTAGATATAATTAGAAATAAGGTTATCCAGGACAAGGTGGGCGTGGCCCCTGTGGAAGATAAGAAGCGGGACGCGAGACTTAGATGATTCGGGCATGTGAAGAGGAGAGACACAGGTGCACCGATGAGGAGGTGTGAGAGGTTGCCATTGGAGGGCCAACAAAAAGGTATAGGCAGGCCGAAGAAGTATTGGAATAGTTAATTAGGCAAGGTATGGCGTTGCTCCAGCTTACTGAAGACATGACCATGGATAGGAAGGCGTAGAGGTTGAAAATAAAGGTAAAAGGTTAGGTAGTCAAACGTTGTCCTTGTTTGTTACGGTAGCTCTAGTACATCATTTAGTGCCTTCCGTGTATTTTCGTCTTCCAAGACTTCTGTTATTACTTATTACCTTCGCTTTGGCTATCTGATTGCATTACCTAGTATTAGTTTTGTATTTTCGCTTCGGCTTTCCGATTGGTTTGCTTGTTATTGCACCTTCTCTTTATCTTTCATGAGCCGACGGTCTACCGGAAACAACCTCTATGCCTTCTTAAAGGTAGGGGTAAGGTCTGCGTGCACATTACCCTCCCTAGACCCCACTTGTGGGACTACACTGCGTATGTTGTATGTTGTTGTTGTACTCTTCTTTCCTGTCATTTCTATCTATCTTTCAATCCTATAGTTCTATTAGTACTTTGCCTCCTAAATTATATGTTGAAGACCTTTCCATTTCAACTTATTTCGTCATTTTGGAGCCCAGAAGTCAAGTTTTCATTTGAATTAGTTAATAGTTGACTAATTCTAAATGTTTGTTGTCATTTCATTTAGTTTATAGTTAAGCTAATGAAATAGTTGACTTGCTTTTTTATTGTTAAAAAAGTTAACTTGTCGTTCCTTTTTCTCATTTCTGTTTTTTATTGCTTTAGGCAAACCCTAGGATAATCACCAATTTCCCTAAAAAAGCTTTTGTTGTGCAAGAAATTAAGGGTTAAATTATCAGCCACCTTGCTAGGAAGTGCCACTAGATAGCTGGTAGCATTTTCAGTTTTCAAAATAGCAGATGATACAGAGATATCCGCTCTAGATCCTCCATAAGAAGGTTATATCTGTAAGTGCTAACAGAAAGGACACTCAGATTATTTGAGGTTAGTGGTATTCCAATCAAAATGATGAGGCATTCCGTGAGCATAATCCTTACAATATCTTTACCATTATCCCTCACATCAAGGCGTTAAAGTATCAAGCAGCACTCAGTATCTCTTGTCTCTTATGATTAGAAGTATTAGCATGGGCTTCTAAAGCATACTACATTTTGCAAAATATACTGCAGTGAATCATGCAATTTACTGAACGATTCTGTAGAGGTGTTTACACTAGATAAACTCAGAAACCTCTCAATGTTGGAGTGCAAAAGCCAATAATAAGCCCATCTCAAATGGTGTTATCGATTTCTGCAAAAGCCCAAACCCTCAAGCTGTTTAACATTAAAAAAAAAAAAAAAAAAACAAGAAGCGAGAAGTAACGGTTGTTAGAAATGGGATGTATATCTAAATTAGTCAGTCAGGTATCAATTTTTCTGTTGAAGTCGCATGTTTGTTAACAGTTTATTTATGCACTATAGACAAATGATGGGTGAAGAGCTTTCTGGTCTGAGCGTCAAAGATTTACAGAACTTGGAGAACCAACTGGAAATGAGTCTCCGTGGTGTTCGTGTGAGAAAAGTACGAACTTCCAGATCCATCAAATGTGCACCATCTTATATGAACTAAGAAAGAACTAACTCAACCTTCATTGCTACAGGATGAAATTCTGATTGATGAGATACAAGAACTAAACCGAAAGGTCAATCAACATAAAATGCAGTGACTTCTATTTTCAATTTGTTCTAAAAAGGATAACTATTAAAGAAGCTAAATTTACTTTTTTTCCTTGCAGGGAAACCTCATCCATCAAGAAAACATGGAACTATATAAGAAGGTGAACCTAATTCGTCAAGAAAATATGGAATTGTATAAAAAGGTATCCATGTACATCACTAAGAGCTTTCACTGCGCTTCAAGAACAATTATTTCCTTCCGTATTCATATACCATGTAAAAAAGTTTCACCATTCTACTTAGAACTCTAGCAAATTGTGTGTACATTTTGTGTTGAACTTCAGGTTTATGGAAATAGAGATGCAAATGGAGTGGGCGGAAATGCCCTTGCTCCGAACAGTTTAAGCATTAATGAAGACCCCCACGCTCCTGTACATCTCCAGCTTAGCCAGCCACAGCAACAAAACTATGACACATCAGGAACTACCGAATTGGGGTAATTTCTTATTCATATACTTTATCTGGAAGCATAATGGTAGCTCACTACCTTGATCATTGACTATCATCTAACTGGAACATGCTGCAGGCTACAGCTGCATTAGCGGGAAATCCAGACTCGTAGAGTTTTGAGTTCTCATGTTGAAGAAGCAGTCCGTGCTTAGAAAGCTATGTTTTAATTAGTAATGGTAGTAGTGGTATAGAACCAGGGATGTCAGGAAAAAATCTTCCCTTCATATGGTTAATGTCAGCAAGTTTGACAAGTGTGAGGTAATCCTTAGCACAGCTACTTAAGTCAAAATAACAACAAATAAAAGAATACATTGGCACAGTATCTCTAAGTTCTTTATCTTTCTGACACTTGATGCTTATGATGTGTATGCATATATGCTAGGATTATAATTGATTTGACACTTTTGAAATAATTGTAAATAGTTGACAACTTAAAACAGGAGCAATAGCGAAGAGATGTAAGCAGAAAAGGTTTTACAAAACAGTAGCTTCTCATAGAAATTCCTTGAGAAACACACCACATGCAAACGGTACAGATCTGAGCTAAGCAACTTAATACATTAAGACATACCTCAAAGTTGCATCAATATGCTTTGCATGCAATAGTCTTCAGAAAGGACAAACTAAGTTCATTACAAACCAATGTCAAATTTCAGCATTCAACTGGAAAAGAAAAATACACGTTACGAATTTACATTAGTAATGCTCTTCCCAGGAATTTCAGAATGAATGATCTTGAGCTTGAAGACTAAATATGTATAGAAAGAATTATATCAGGAAACAATATATGAAACATGCTTCACAATTTTGAGTACTACATTCTTTGCTGCCAAATACAGTAAGAGCTTTTTTTTTAAATAAGAAATATAGTAAATGCTTCTTAAACAAGTTATTTCTGGATCACAAGGATCCCAATGCTAAACCGACATGAATGGCATGCGCAATCAACAACAATTTCTATACTACACCAGACAAAGTCTCACCAAATTATCTATTTGCACAGCAACGGATTGCACACTTAAATTAACAAGAAAGCATTCGTGCTTAGGTCATGAACTGTCTGATCATAAAGTTCATCTCAGACAGAAGTCTTCTGTATTACTTCAGGAAATACATATAGGCAGAAGACAGTCATCTAAAAGGTGTAGAGTCTTAACCACAAAAGACTATTCAACTGCTATCTGGATGTAGTTTACATGAACGTGAATGAAGGAATATTGAGTAGTGAATAAGAAACTAGGGAATTGGAAAAAAAAAGAAGCAAAAACTTCACACGGAGCTTATCAAAATTTAGTGTGTACAGGTACTACAATACAAGGTAAAGGAATTAAAACTAGAAATTTGAATTTCTCTTCAAACAGCAAAACTGCAAGCATGCAATGTTACCAAAGAATATGATCCCACCTGCTCGGGAAATTGCAGAAAATTGTGTAAAATAAACAAAAAGGAGAAGTTTCTTCTTAGTTTTTAGTGGAATAATCAGCACGATTGAGCATCTTTTACAATGCCAATACCAAAAATGGTTGGAAAACTTATTACAACCAAAGGTCAATGGCAGCAGCAGCAATTTCAAACGCTGAGAACACAAAACATAATTAAACAATCTCTTTTAGCCAAAGATTCTCAGTTCCAGACAAATAGAAACAAAAGAGGCATAGATAAGGTTTCATATCGGCTTAGCAGTTGGATAAAAATGAAGACAGCTAGTTTAGTAAGGTTCATAAAGATGCAGAATCGAACAAATTCAGAGGAAACTGACACGACTCAAGGAAAAAGAATGGACCATCTAGTGTTACTGCAGTATCTCAACTAAATAACACTTTACATCAATGTAGCAACAAATTAAGAATTCCCTGACAGGCAGGACAAGGATAGACCTTGAACAGAGCAAGGATCTATACACCATATTTCAGTAAGATGGCATGGTTCTCTCTTGGAGATGCCAATATTGAGGTTCTTTCAAATTGTCCTTTTTTAATTATATATATATTATATAGTAAGCTAAGTTAAGCCCCTTGAATCCTTCATTTTCAGTTCTATCATGGTTTAACTGAAGGTCATCATGAAAATTTTTAGGTCATCATGAGAATTTAGCAACATAACAAATGTGCAATCTTATTTAGAGGGTCTAAAAGTAAATAAAACTACAGAAAGGTACATATACTAGTATGCACTGTTACGACCATAACATTAATATGTTATTCTATTAACGGTACAGGCAAGGAAATAGTGTAGTAACCTTATTCCTGAACTTCATTTGTACTGCCTTAAGTTTCAATTTGAGGCGCCATTACAATTTAGTATGAGGTCAAATCACCAAGCTTTGTTTCCCCTTTCTTTATGAGCTTCAGAAATTTTTTTAAACTTTATATATGTTTTAACCCACTTCAACCATTCCAAAAAATTGGCATTACTCAAGGTAGTTGAACCAGAGACCGAAAGCTAGCCCAGCTTATTACTTCCCAAAACTTGACGCTTATTGTGAACGAGCTCTCCTTTTCCACAGAAAAGGAGATTGGCAGAAAAAAGAAGGGAGTGAAGTACAATTGGGGAGGAGTTGGGACTTGAACCATATTGATATAAGAGGCACAGACTCAAACGAATAGAGGCAGAAATACTCTACAAAAAGAAAAGAAAGAGAAAAGAAAATGTATTATGGTGATATGTTGGTATGAGCTACGAATACAAGTGGCGAAGCTAGGATTTCCGCCAAGGGGATTCAAAAAACAAAAAAGTAGACATGCAGAGAGGCCAAGGGGATTCGATACCTAATATATCTACATAAAAAATTTGACCATATATATGCAGTGTAATTTTCCGGCGAAGGGAACCCCCTTTCGCCACCCTAGCTCCGCACGTGCATTGATGCACGTTCATTTGTTCAAAAGCATAAAACAAACAATGTATAGCAATAGCATTATGATCTTGTCATCTTGATGTCTATCATAACCATTTTGGTTATTCTTGAATCATATTTCACAGTTAAGATATGAAATCTATTATATTGAATATGTGGTAAAAAGTCAGTTTTTGTTGCATGACTGTAACTAAATTATATCAGTAAAAACTAAAAAATGTATCTAATTTATTTCTTCTATCCCTCTAAAACCTATTACTTTCTCTATCACATTTTTCTTTTTCTTTTTTTTTTTGGGGGGGGGGGGGGAAGGTCCACTTTACTATTTTGGGAGTTCTTTGACCACAACCCCCTTTTTTTTTAAAACCTTTCAAATATATTGAATTATTAACTTTTGTGACCTATAGTACCTTTTATGCAGTTTCCAACTATGTAAATTTCATTTCAAAGACTTGAAGAATCTATGTTTAAATCCACACAAAGAATTAGGTACTTTAGCCGTTGTACTCTAGAGCAGAGGAATTATTCAATTAAAATCACTAGGAACATGTATGATGCACTTTATTCAAGGATATGATTAAACAAATGCACTAAAGATTTCGATCACATCCGGGACTATCCATGGAATGGAATCCAGCCCAGCTCAAATAGAACTAAGTACTAACTGCCTTGTCATTTAGCAAAATGCTAATACACCCCATTAGCCACCAAATGTATGGTAAAAATCCATTTCAAGATAAGACTACGTTTAACGATAGGAAAATATGACAGTTCAACATAATCAGGACCAAAAAGAACTGTCCAATGAAAAAGAAAAAATAGCACATCAAATCAAAGCTTTAATCCTATAAAGATAAGGAGAAAGAATACCGAGCAATACCCATGTAACTTTACCATTTACACCATGGAAAGGCTATAAGAACTAGATAATAAGCTGCATTTAGTCGACAGAAGGGGAACCAACCATACAATAGGATCTCATTTGGTTGCTCTGTGTTATCTTCCTTACCCACTAGACTTATCTCACACTCTTTCATGTCTATCTTCAGACTAAAAGCTACCTAGATAATTATGTGCTTTTCAAGTAGCGGAGTTGATGCGCCTCGAGGTCATAATATGCAAGAGTACTGTCCGCAAAAGAAGATGAAACATCCCTTCATTGGTCCAGCCTTCCATGCTAGCTACAAGGATCTTAGATAACCCCCAATCACAACTCTATTTTTAGCTTTGATGAGCACTTCCATGAACAGTAACAACATCCCCCAAACGTCCAACAATAAGAACTCCCTCTCCAACTGATTGCCTCTTCTTTCCGTATGTTGCTAAAATCCACTCTCTTTAGAGTTTTATGTCCACATTATCTTCACTCAATAACTCCTCTTACTTCCTTTTTCTCCATATTCTTCCTATTTCACCTTTATTGTGACCATAAAATTCCTCATCCGACTAGCAATTGCTAACAGATAAAAAGAATAATCACCCTTCTTCAACCACAATATCTTCATATTTTATCTCCATTTAATGCTTGAGTGACTGTCAGTGTCATGTTAGCTAATTACTCTTTTACCTCATACTTCCTAATTTTTCCCTCTTAATTAAGCCCCCTCTCTCTTTACTCTCCAATTGTCCAAATTCATTCATCAGTTCCCTTGTTATATTTTTATCCTCTAAAGTACTTCTCTGGTCCACCTTAAATAATTTGTTAGGCCGCTTCAACTCCTTCGCCAGACAAAAAGAGGATCCCTTTGGATATGGTACTACCTCCATCCATCCAGCACCGATCGCTTCTAATTGTTAGGAAGGGTACTCCTTATTCTGCTACAATCTACAAAATCAATATAGGGTTTAATATTAGCATACAAGAAGCGATTTGGATGAATATTAGCAACATCCCATCCCAGACGGTTGTATGAGAAACTTGTCGAGCCTTGATTGACTCTTCAGTTGTGGACCAGATAAATTTAACAGCTGCCATGGGAAAGTCAACAAATGGGAGAGAGTTGATTACATCGGGAATTTCCCATTGCCCAAGGAATGGCATACCACCTCTTTCTTTTCTTTTAAAACGTTAATGTTCGAGCCAGTTCGCATGCACTCGACTAATCCATCAAGTAACTGCCATTCAGTCATCTCCTATAAGCACATGTATAGGAGAATAATCACCTACTATTTTTGCCTATGTTGGAATTTAAATACTGGCCTCACATTCCTCTCTTTACTCCGGGAGTCTTATTGCATTGAAATCCCGATTTATCTCACATTACCCCATCCTAGCATCACCAATGAGATCTCCTCTCAAAACTCCATTTTGACCCCTCACTTGCCAACCCATCAATCTCACTCGAATGAACTATCCACACTTTCAAAGATTACAAAAATTGTGGAATCTCCTTCCTCACATCTCGAAACTTCAACATCGACATGTCTTATAACACCACAATCCCTTCTTATCTCCTCCTAGGCATATCATTTCACTTCTCACTCTTATGTTTTCACACACTTATGATAATTAACTTTGGTATTTTTTTCGTTTTTATTTCTTGCAAGCACACTAATCATACATCTCTCCTTTAACCCCACCTTGATAATGCCCCTTATACTTGAGGCATTCACTCCTCTCACCCGACTCTATCTATCTCTTCCTTCTCCTATTAGCCCATCCCTATGCATCCCACATGGATCCATAACTAATATTTTCATAATTAGCATAAAAAACTTATACTTTTTGGATCATAACTTATATTGCATTCTACATACTTTACTCTCTTTAACCTTTTTCACTTGCCCCTTCAATTCTCCCATATGCTCCTCAACTACTCACTTCTGTTTTCATAGGCTCATGTCAAATACTTCCTCCTTTTCAACCGCAGAACTTAAGAAAGAAAAGAAGATTTTTTAAACTTCTGATCGTAAATATGTCATAACATTTGTGTGGCTATAATACTTTTGAAACTTTTGATCTTAAATATGCCGGAACGTTTTTGTGGCTACAAAAGCTTCTAAGAAAGGGCAAAATGAGAAGTCACATTTAATTTAGAAAGAGGTCAGTCTTTTTGGAATTGACTAAAACGAAAATAGGATAATATAAAGTAGAACGGAGGGAATATGAGTTTATTGGTCTCTCCTCGAACTGTAAAATGAAAACCCTAATTTTCTTTCAAAAATCCTTAATTAATGTTAGTACATGTGTTTAAATACAAAAAAGTAGGTTAGGTAGCCAAGCCATTTCACGAGGAAAATCGCTTTGAATATGATCTCTAAGCAATTCTAGAGGAACAAAGCTAGTTAATGTTGAACATTATTTTCCTAGAGTAATGGGTAAAAATTAACATGGTGTTACTAGATTTTATTTAGATTGCCAAGTGGTATTTCAGTTCAACTTCTACTGTAGGCCATTATACTGGTAAAATGGTCTGTATTTTAAATGATGTAGCATGGATACACTTTAGATCAATAACACCATAATTCATGACAACATTAACAGGAAGGCAAAACGTAATGCAGATCATAACACAGTTCCCAGGAGAAGCCATAAGACAGCGGCACTAAGAGTATATCACACAGGCAGGAAGCATATTTCACATGCCATAAGGTAAAAGTTACTACTAGTATCTATTTCTTGTGATGAATTAGTGCCACAAAAGAAAAAATGCAGCAGAAACCCAAAAAAAAAAGGGTACATGCAATAACAAATATGGAGCCACCACAGATTCAACCGAGAAACATTAAAGTGATTCTTTCTATGAAATACTAGAGCGAAATTAATTAGCAACAGTACATCAAATGTGACACTAAAACCAACATAAGATGCTTATGGACCTCGTAATTAAAGAAACGAAACCCAATAACTCGGCAAGGAAAAGCTTTGTGAACCAAAAAAATTGCAAAGAAGAAAGAATAAACTAATTGAAACATATATTTAATTTAAATATGTAATAAATATGATAGAAACAGCATTACGCACCTGAAACACGAAGCAACGGCATTTCCGCAATGCTGGGAGTGAGTACATATTGTATCTTCTAAAAACTTATGATCTGAGAAAAGTTCCAAAAGAAAATTGAAAAAGCAAAACGAAAAACGATTCTGATCAGCAAGTTGAACAAAATTATACTCCTATGATGAAAAGAAAACATGAAACGTATAGCAAAAGTATCGCAAAACGTAGTCAGTCTATAAGCAAAGATGAAAATTGCGTTTAGCATATGATACTAAAAAAAGATTTTTTCTATATTACTTAGAAACAAAACAGAAAAGCGGTGAATGAACCACCGCCATTAATGGCCAAAAAAATTGCAATTTCATAGTGTTGTGAGTGATCGAAAAGCTAATCGGACAATTTGAGGAGAAGATGAATGAAGATGCACTGAGAATTGAAAGAAAAATAAGTCATTTCAATGGCTTTTTCAGCAGAAAGAGAAACGGGAGAATATATTTACCCACCAGTTAAGTTCAGGGAGACGGAAAGAGAGGAGAGAACAATGAATAGAGAGGGGATGAAAAATATCTGCGTGAACCCGGAGTAGAGACTAGAGAGTGGGGCAGGGGCTAGAGAAATTGGGGCGGGGCGTGGTGGGGGTGCCCTCACTAGATTTGGTTTGTGTATTTTGATTCAGGAAACCTGTTTGAGGATTCCTTTTGATTCTCTGGGGACTGCTGCTGTTTGTTTCAAGGTAGCCCAACTGGTGATTATTTATTTTATTGAGAAAGCCCGTGTTCTTATGCTTTACTGTGAGTCTGTAACTATCAGGCGAGTATTGATTTTATTTTAATCTAATTTTTATATATATATTTAAGAATTTACTCAAAAGATCGTAATTATAAATATAGACTGCTAAAACAAAAAAGAAAACAGATGAAGTGTATATTTTTTAACTAGTACAGTTTTCATATTCCCTCAATTTCAATTTGTTTGAACCTTTTCGAGTTACGATAGTAAAAGTTACTAATTTTCAGTGTAAATTCAGACATGAATTTTTTATGTTTTTGAAAATAAAATTTTATATATTTAAAAACTATACAAAAAGTACTATAAGTCACAATAGTTAATAATTTAAAATATTTAAAAACTATGTGAAAAATATGATCAAAAAATTTTGTTTGACTCATCAAATAGTAATAAGTTTATCCTTTTTGGAACGAATAGATTACAGTATTATTTTTAAAAGGTTAACTATAAAAAATTGTGACATATTCGTTTTTACATGATCTAAAAAGATGTACATATTTTTTTTAAATAGCATATTAACATAATTCATCTTAATTTTTATTTGAGTTGTTTTCCACGGATAGCAAAAAAATTGTGAAATCAAGTCAATTAAAGACCAATTATATGTAAGTGTTATATATTACGTCAAACATTTAGCAGCTTCAATTTCCTGGCCGATCAGAAATTAATCGCTCACCTCCTTCTACTATAGTTTACAAAATAGTATTCCATCGGTAAGTGTAGAAATTATTTTTGTCTTTTAAACTTTGTGTCATGTCAAACACTCTCACATAAATTGGGATAAATGGGTGATACTAGTTGAGTAGGAGAAATTTAGAGAAAATTCCTTCTCACCCAATTGAGATAAGAAATGTGTTCGTTTCTCTTTTACCTAGTTTAGATGCCTCCCTTTTTTTCTATCATTATTCACTTAAACACCAAACATCATCCTTCATTCATACTCAAACTCAAACTCTTGACATGTGCCTTACACACATCCTGCATTGTAATACTTTTTTGTTGAACTAACACCATAGGGCTATGGATCATAACTTGTATCTCTAAATTTCTTTAATCTCTCAACTTTTTCTATTTATATTCTCTTCACGACTCACTTTTCATCATCATAATATCATATTTAAACACATTTCATTGATGCCTCCTCAAACCATGGAAAAATAGCTCCAAGTTTTGTTCTAACTCGAAATTTTCTTCCCTACTGATTTTGATAATTGTGTCTCTTCTAGTGTCACCTGCCATAATCTCCCTTTGCTCCTTTCAGAATTCCCCACATTGTTATAGCTTAAACCACAAGTTAGTACCACAATCGATTTTTTCGTCTTGTCAATGCTTCCACATGGACCCTTCTTCATTTCTAAAAAAAGTGAGGACAATTCTTATTGTGGTAGGTTTAACAGCACTAAGTCTTAATTGTCCACTCCAACTTCTTGATTGAAATCCTTTGATGCAACTCTCGTTTTGTAGCGTTCCATGGAACCATCGACATTAAGTTTCAACTTGGAGTGATCACCTACACCCGACAAGGTGCTTAGCACCCCGAGGAAGATACCAAAGTACAAGTTAGATGAAAGCATTACAAAATGAATGCAATTTATTCCTCTTGCATATGATGTCTTTAATATGCCATCTTACTTGCTTGAGAAAAATATGTAGGTTCAAGGAGGAGTACGGGAGGCTGTAGTGAATATTTGGCGATGGAGTCCTTCCCTATATGTGCACCTTACCCAGATCCTCTTCCTAACTTACCTCTGTGATGTTGATTGAGGCTTGATACCTTTTGAAGTTTTCATCAACTTTTAGGTTATTAGAATCTTAAACAATTAGATATGATTGAGTAAATTTCTTCTATATAGCATCCATCGATCTACTCCAAACTTAAAAAGACGAGGCCATGAAGATCAATATTTCGTACTTATCACCGTGATGTTGATTTAATACTTGATGAGACCTTTGAAGTTGCAATAAGTTTTTAAGGTATTAGAATCTTGAATGGCGAGATAAGCTTGACTAAAGTTCTGCTAGAGAACATTCATCTACTCCAAACTTATAAACTAATAGGCAATAAAGATAGATAAGAGAGATGCGACCTGGTCAAAAAATGGCATACACGAATAATCCATCATAATAAGGTTATAAACCTCTAAAAAAAATAGAGAATCAAATCTCCATCAGAGGTTGGTTGAGTAGCTTGTAACGATCCGACTGGTCGTTTTGCTTTCTAGAACCATGTTCCCCTAAAAAGACTTCACATACTTGCTTTTACTGATTTATAACTTGCGGAAATGGTTGGTTCGGGATTAGGAAGAGTTTGGGTTGAAATCGGAATACTTGGTTCCTTAAGGTCGGCATAAAAGGCCAAGTTTGACTTCGATTAACATTTTGAGTAAACAACCTCGGAATTAGGATTTGACGGTTCCAATAGGTTCGTATGATGATTTCGAAATCGGGCGTATGATCTGATTGGGTTTTGGATGACCAGGGGCGTTTCGGCGCCTAATAGTGAAAGTTGGAAATTTGAGCAAATTCCATAAGTTTGGGTTGAAGTGGATTTTTACATTCTAGGCGTCCGTTTGGGAATCTGAGCCTGTGAATAGCTCCATATGAAGATTCTGGACTTAGGAGCGCGTCTAGAAGTGGATTCGGAAGTCTGTAGGTCGTTGCGGAGTCATTTGGCGAAAAGTTAGAACTTGAAGTTTTTGGAAAGTTTGACCGAGGGTGGACTATTTGATATCGGGTTTGGATTTACGTCATTCCGAGTTGATTTGATAGGAATCGGACGCGCGGAAGTCTTTTAGAAGTTCTTAGAGTTCATGAGTAAATTCATGTGTTTTGGCGTCCAATTCGTGGTTTTTGATGTTATTTCGGCATTCCGATCGCGCGAGAAAGTTTGTATGATGTTGTTAGACTTGTGTGACTATTCGGTGTGGAGCCCCGAGGGATCGGGTGAGTTTCGGACGTGTGGGAGGAGTTGAAAGCACATCAGATTTTCTGCTGTTCTTGGCACCAGTTGCATGTCTCGCAAATGTGAGACATTGTTCGCAAATGCGAACCTCGCATTTGCGATGATGGCTTCGCAATTGGGATGAAGCCCGACCCAGGCAGTGTTCGCATTTGTGACACTTTTGCCGCATTTGCGATCCCAGCAGACGTCGCATTTGCGACTTTGTGGTCGCATTTGCGATCCCAACAGCTGAAGCCCAGGCTTCGCATTTGCGAGGCTTTTGTCGCATTTGCGAACCTGGTGTAGCAAATACGACATCAGAGGGCCGTGTCCAATTCTTTTAATGCGGGATTTAGGCCATTATTTCATTTCACTTCATCCTCTTAGGCAATTTTTGGAGCTTTTGGAAGAGGGTTTCCACCTAGAACTTTGAGGTAAGTAATTTCTATACAACATGAGTTAAATTCATAGATTATGGGTAGATTAACATATAAAAATTAGGGAAATCCAAGGGTTTAGGTGAAAACCTAGGGTTTGATAAAAACAAGATCTAACCACGAAATTTGTTGTGGATTGGAGTAAAAATCATATATTCTTGATCCTTAGCTTATGGGTAACAACTTTCTTCAAAAATTTCCGGAATCCGGGCACGTGGGCCCGGGGATAAATTTTAGGAAACTTGTATTTAGGGTTGGGAAATTACTTTAATAGTTAGAATATGAACTCTTGAGCTTGTATTGACTAGTTCTTACCTCGTTTGATTAGTCCTGCCAGGGTCGGGTTCTTTTAGGGATTGATAGACTTGTGAAAATCCTAATTAGTATATATAATTTATCATCAAATATATATGTTTGTAAATTGATTCATCGACTTATAACTTATTCAGATGCATCGATGAATATTAAAAACAAAACGTTTTGACCTATATCGATTAATATAAAAAATAAAACGTCTCGACCTAAAATAGAATAATATTATATTATTCGTACATAGTAATGTATAAGATTGATCATCAATTACAATATAGTGTATGTGTGTGTGTGAAATTACTCATATACTTAAATATAAGTTAGAAAATTTACTTACATAGATGCTATTATAATCTGTTAAAAGTAATTACCTAGTTAATATAATTTTTTGTAAAGATTATGCTTATAGTTTGTAATTATTTATAATAATTATAGTTAAGTAAAACAAATATTTATAGCTAATAATAATTTTTTTTATAGCTTATAATATTTAAAAACCAAAAAAGAATTTAGTTTTTTTTTTTAGAAATAGCGACCAACGTTGGTCGGTAATTCTGAAATACAGAATGAAATAACGGGTCCCCCCTTCCCCCTCATTTCTCTTACTTTCTTCCCCAAATTTACCCTAACTCCTCCCTCAATACCTTCCCTCTCTTTCTCTATTTCCCTCACGCAAACCCCATTCCCCACCCTGCGTCGCCACCGCCCGTCGCCTGCCGTCGCCGCCCACTGCCACTGTACTGCCGCCACTCTCCTTCTCCGCCTAAAAATTCTATGTTTGAATTACAACCCATTTATTTGTTATTTCTAGGTTTTGTTTCAATTATTTGAACATTGTATTTTATTGTTTCAATTAGTGTTTCAGTTATTTGAACATTGTATTTTATTGAGGACTAGGGTTTAGGTCTTGTTTTAATTAGTTTTGTTAATTAGTTTTATTATTCTTGAATAGTTTAGTTAGAATTGAATTATTAACTTTGTATTGTCTTGAATAGTTTAGTTAGAATCTAGGGTTTAGGATTTATTCTTGTGAATCGAATTGAACTTTTAGGATATGAATTGGACCATTTGGATATGAATTGAATTTTTAGTTTATGAATTGAACTTTTGAATATGAATTGAACTTTTAGTTTATGAATTGAACTTTTAGGATATGAATTGGACCTTTTGGATATGAATTGAACTTTTAGTTTATGAATTGAACTTTTAGTTTATAAATTGAAATTTTAGGATATGAATGTCACAACACGGATTTCCCACCCTCGGGAGTCGTGATGGCGCCTACTAATGAAAGACAGGCAAGCCAACCATTTGAATTATTTACCTTTTTCCCATTTAACCCTTTAACAATTTATAGCCAACATTAAATAACACAGTGAAATTTAATAATCGGAAGACTAAACATAATACATCATTAAAGCTGCCAATACCAATCCATACGTAAACTACCCAAGGCTGGTGTCACAACTTCACAGACGGTCTAGGAGTACTACAAATAAAGGTTTGAAAAAGTAATACAACACTGTCTCTGGAAATACATGAAAGAAACAGAACTAAAGGTAGAAGGAGACGCCAAGGCCTGCGGACGCCTGCAGGACTACCTCGGGTCGCCTGGTGAACTAGAAGTAGCAACCTCACTGCGGTTCGAAAGCTACAGCACTGGGATCTGCACAAAAGAGTGCAGAGTGTAGTATCAGCACAACCGACCCCATATGCTGGTAAGTGCCTAGCCTAACCTCGGCGAAGTAGTGACGAGGCTAGGACCATACTACCAAATAAACCTGTGCAGTTAAATCATATACAGTGGAAAATAAAAGCAGAAATCCACTATTTGAAAGTAAGAAGGGGGAAAGGAGACATGTTGTGGGGATATCTTAAGTAACAACAGGTAACAAATAGATAACCATAAAGAACCCGTAACTCAAATATCAACAAATACCAGGAAATCAAACAAGTGCACGGCATCACCCGTCGTGCTTTTACTCTCATCCTCACCAAATATCAATATAATCGGCACGGCATCACCCTTCATACTTTTACCTCACATAATCATGGTACGGAGTGATCTTCGTGCATAATAGCTCATATAAAGGCACGGAATGGTACATCGTGCGACACGACATCACCCTTCGTGCATTAACACTCTCTCACAAATATCATGTACGGTATCACCCTTCGTGCTTTAACACTCTCTTACCAAAACAATGCACGGCATCACCCTTCGTGCTTTAACACTCTTCCTCACCCAAGCAACAATCACAAACAATAAGGGCAAGGAAATAAATAAAATCTCAATAAAATCCTTGCAAGGGAACAATAGTACAACAATCTTATCCCAGCAAGGGAAACAATATCAAAAACATCAACATCCCGACAAGGGAGATAACATTAAGAGCAACAACATCCCGGAAAGGGAGACTATATCATAATCCTCTTCTTTTTTCACATTTTCTTCACAACTCATTTCGCAACTTGAGCCAATGCTCTATAACGTTCAATTGCCAACAATAATTCCATAAATCATTTCACAACTTGAGCCAACGCTCTTAAATGTTCAATTACCCAATCTACTTCCACAAGCCTTGTTCAACATTAGGAATATCACATAAGGCATGAACAATATAAAATGGAGTCACATCAATCATAGTATAAGACTCACGGGCATGTATCACACCAACGTATAGATACTCGTCACCATGCCTATACGTCGTACTCAACAATTATCACATAGCAAATAGGACACGACTCCTAATCCCTCAAGCTAAGGTTAGACCAAACACTTACCTCGAAGCCACGAACACAATTTGTCACGACACCAGTTCGCCCTCCGTGAACTATCGTGACAGCACCTAGTCTTTACGACTAGGTAAGCCTAACAAATGCGGAAAACAACTAATCTTGCAAAATAAATAATCAAAAGCCGAATAACTGAAAGAAACAGTATATAAATGCTGCTTGGCATATGCACATAACTTTCCAACTCATAAATGTGCAGGGGGATCTCCCGGAATGCAATTTCGTAGTCCCAAAGTAAACATACAGGGGAGCTCCCGGGATACCGTCCCGTAGTCCCAAAGTAAAAGTGCGGGGGGGGGGGGGGGGGGATCTCCCGGAATACCATTCCGTAATCCCAAAGTAAATAAACAGCAACAACAAGAATTCAATCCAATCAATTTCATATCAAAGTGAAGCAGGTAATCCTAACCTAGCATGGTTCACGTAATACAATTAAGGCCGTTAAGGAAAATAGAGCAATTTAGTCAAGTAGACATGTTTCTCTAAGCTACAGCAGGTTTAATGTTCAAACAGTGTAAGCAAGAAAAGGAAGAACACAATTCAAGGCTATTTTTAATGAAAAACCGGATTTCCAACAATTAGCACAAGTACGCGCTCGTCACCTCACGTACGAGGCATTTCAGTTACCATAATATAAATCCTAAGGGGAAAGGTCCCCCACACAAGGTTAGACAAGCCACTTACCTCGAACAAGTGCAAGTCAACCCGAAACCACGCCTCTAGCATGAGTATCCGACTCCAAATGGCCCAAATCTATTCAATGAAGTTTCATAATGTAAATAACACTTCAAATAACTGATTGTATAATTAAATTCTAAGCTAATACACGAAATTAGGTAAAATGACCAAAATGCCCCTCAGGCCCACATCTCGGAATCGGGTAAAATTTATATTTTCGGAATCCTCATACTCTCACGAATTCATACATACTAAGAACACTGAAATCGAAGTCCAAATGACCCCTCAAATCCTCATTTAAAGGCCTCTTAAACTCAAGCCCTAATTACCCATTTTCCCCAAATTTCTCATCACTAATTAGGTCTTTAATCACATAGAAACGAGTTATCAAGTCAAGGACGTTACCTCCAAGCGATTCCCCTTTGTTTTCCTCAAAAATCTCTCTCAAAAGCTTCAAACCCGGATGAAAATGGTGAAAGAATGCCTCAATTTCGCAAAGGCAACTAATTATAGGTTCTGCCCAGCGATTCCCGCATTTGCGGCCCTGGGGCCGCATCTGCGGTCCCGCTTCTGCGAAAAATTGCGTCGCATCTGCGACTTTCATTTAAATGACCAGAAACCGCATATGCGGTTTCCCTTCCGCAAATGCGCCACCGCTTCTACGGTATTCCTTTCGCATCTGCGGAACCTGAAGGAAAACCAAAAATCCGCTTCTGCGGTCTTCTTAGCCACTTCTGTGGCGCCGCATCTGCGGTTCCCAAACCGCAGATGCGAAAATACCAGAAGCAGCAAAAATACAGCAGCTGCAACATTTTCCTAAATTTCTCGTTAACCACCCGAAATCACCCCGAGGCCCCCGGGACCTCAACCAAAAGCACAAACATCACCTAATACCTCATTCAAACTTGTACCAATCTTCAAAACACTTCAAACAATATCAAAATAACCAAAACACATCGGATTCAAGCCTAAGTTTCTAAAATCTTCCGAATTTCGCTTTTGATCAAAAACCCAACCAAACCACGTCCGAATGATCTGAAATTTTGCACACACATCCCAAATGACATAACGAAACTACTGAAACTCTCGGAATTCCATTCCGACCCTCAGATCAAGATCTCACTATCGAACTGGAAACTTCAAAATTCGACCTTTCGGCATTTCAAGCCTAAATTAGCTACGGACCTCCAAAACACAATCCGACCACGCCCCTAAACCCGAAATCACCGAACGGAGCTAACGGAACCATCAGATTTCCATTCCGAGGCCGTCTTCACAAAGTTCCGACTACGGTCAACTTTCCAACACTTAAGCTCTCATTTAGGAACTAAGTGTTCCAAAGCTCTCCGAAACTCAAAACCGAACATCCCAGCAAATCGAAATAGCAGAAATAAACTTGGGGGAAGCAGTTAATAGGGGATCAGGGCGTAAATTCCAAAAACGACCGGCCGGGTCATTACACAATTCAAGCCTCAACTACCGCTTTACCTCTTGATTCCACCACCAATTCGCTTGTATCTAACCACAAATCACTTAACTATATCAATAAATGCTAAATGAATCAATTCTAATGCATGAAAATAGGTTTTATAAAGTTTTCCCCAAAAAGTCAAAAATAGACCCCGGGCCCGCTTGGTCCAAATCGAAATTCGGACCAAAACCCGATTACCCATTCACCCCCGAGCCCGGACATATAATTGGTCTTGGAATTACCTCAATTTGAGGTCTAAATCCTCAAATTTCAATATTCTTAGGTTTTACCCAAAATTCCCAATTCCACCATGAAAACCCTAGATTATAGGATGAAATCTTGTAAAAAGAAGTTAAGAAGTGAAAGGAAGGAGTTTAAAATCACTTACTTGTGTTTTGGGGAAACAAAGAGTGCTTGAAAGTCGCCCTTTATGTTTTAGGTTTCTGAAAATGGTAAAATAACTGAAAAGTCCCGTTTATATACTCATCTCAGACCCTTACCGTGGACCGCACAAAATAGGATTGCGGTCGCGGAGCTCCACCGCGGACCGCAAGAAATCGAGCGCGGCCGCAAAGGTAAGGCCTTGCCCCACCACGGACCGCATAATTCCCTCCGCGGTCGCGAAGTCCCCACCGCGGCCGCAAGAAACCACTGCGGACCGCATGATCTGGTTCAGAGATCTGCAACTTCTCTGAACCTGCAACAACTATGTTCTAAGTCTAAATTCACTCCGTGGCCTATCCAAAACTCACCCGAGCCCTCGGGCTCCAAACCAAACATGCACACCACCCTAAGAACATCATACGGACTTGCTCGTGCAATCAAATCACCAAAATAACATCAATAACTATGAATTAATCATCAAAACTCATCATTTTTCTCAAGAACACTTAAAGCCCATTATTTCTCAACTGAACGTCCAAATCACGTCAAATAAACTCCATTTTCCACCAAATTTCACAGTTATCATTTAAATACTATAACAAGTTTGTACCGGGCTCCGGAACCAAAATACGGGCCCGATACCAATGGTTTCAAACATTAATTCTTTTCTTTATTTCATAAATAATTTAGCAAAACAATTTTTTTCAAAAATTGATTTCTAAGGCTTGGGACCTCGGAATTCATTTCCGGGCATACGCCCAAGTCCTATATTTTAATGCAGACCTCCGGGGATCATCGGAACACAGATCAGGGTCCGTTTGCTCAAAATGTTGACCAAAGTCAACCATAATCAAATTTTAACTCTAGAAATTTCTATTTCTCATATTTTCACGTAAAAGCTTTCCGGATATGCGTCCGGACCACGCACGCAAATCGAGGTGAGGTAAGGAGGTTTCTAAGGCTTCGGAACACAGAATTTACTTATAAACCAAGCGATGACCTTTTGGGTCATCACATCCTCCACCTCTAAAACAATCGTTTGTCCTCGAACGAACACAGAAAAGAAGTACCTGAGTCGGAGAAAAGATGGGGATATCGGCTCCGCATATCGGACTTGGAATCCCAGGTCGATGCCTTAGCAGGCTGACCTCTCCACTGAACACGAACAGAAAGGAAACTCTTTGATATCAACTTACGAACCTGGCGGTCTAGAATAGCTACCAGCACATCCTCATAGGACAAGTCCTTGTCCAACTGGACAGTGCTGAATTGGGATGGATCGCCGTGATACTTCCGAAGCATGGACACATGAAACACTGGATGCACGACTGATAAGCTCGGCGGCAACACAAGTCTGTAAGCCGCCTCTCCCACTCTATCAAGAATCTCAAACGGGCCAATAAATTTAGGGCTAAGCTTGCCCTTCTTCCCAAATCTCATCACGCCCTTCATATGCAACACCCGAAGCAACACCCGCTCACCGACCATGAATGCCAAATCACGAACCTTATGGTCGACATAACTCTTCTGCCTGGACTGAGCTGCATGAAGCCTATCCTGAATGATCCTGACCTTGTCCAAGGCATCCTGTACTAGATCTGTACCCAACAACCGAGCCTCTCCAGGCTCAAACCATCCAACCGGCGACTGACACCGCCTACCATATAAAGCCTCCTAAGGAGCTATCTGAATGCTCGACTGGTAACTGTTGTTGTAGGCAAACTCCGCTAAAGGCAAAAACTGATCCCACGAGCCTCCAAAGTCAATAACACAAGCTCGGAGCATATCCTCCAAAATCTGAATAGTACGCTCGGACTGCCCGTCCGTCTGAGGATGGAATGATGTGCTCAACTCAACCCGTGTGCCCAACTCACGCTGAACTGCCCTCCAGAAATACGAGGTAAACTGCGTACCTCGATCAGAAATGATAGACACGAGCACTCCATGGAGACAAACAATCTCCCGGATATAGATCTCGGCTAACCTCTCAGAAGAATAGAAGACTGCCACAGGAATGAAATGCGCTGACTTGGTCAGCCTATCAACAATAACCCACACTGCATCGAACTTCCTCCGAGTCCGTGGGAGTCCAACAACAAAATCCATAGTGATACGCTCCCACTTCCACTCGGGAAGCTCAATCCTCTGAAACAAACCACCAGGTCTCTGATGCTCGTACTTAACCTGCTGACAATTCAAACACCGAGCTCCATACGCAACAATATCCATCTTCATCCTCCTCCACCAATAATGCTGCCGTAAATCTTGATACATCTTAGCGGCGCCCGGATGAATAGAGTACCGGGAACTATGGGCCTCCTCAATAATCAACTCTTGAAGTCCATCCACATTAGGCACACAAATACGACCCTGCATCCTCAAAACTCCATCATCTCCCACTATGACCTGCTTGGCACCACCGTGCTGCACCGTGTCCTTTAGGACACACAAATGGGGATCATCATACTGCCGATCTAGAATGCGCTCCAATAATGAAGAACGAGCGACTGTGCAAGCTAACACACGGCTGGGCTCAGAGACATCCAACCTCACGAACTGATTGGCCAAAGCCTGAATATCCAAAGCAAGCGGTCTCTCACCGACCGGAATATACGCAAGACTGCCCATACTAGCTGACTTCCTACTCAAGGCATCGTCTACCACATTGGCCTTCCGCGGATGATATAAGATGGTGATATCATAGTTTTTCAATGGCTCCAACCACCTTCTCTGCCTCAAGTTTAGCTCCTTTTGCTTGAACAAGTATTGCAAACTCTTGTGATCCGTGAACACCTCACATGACACGCCATATAAATAGTGCCTCCAAATCTTCAGCGCGTGAACAATGGCTGCTAACTCCAAATCATGAACTGGATAATTCTTCTCATGTATCTTCAACTGCCGTGAAGCATAGGCAATGACCTTGCCATCCTGCATCAACATCGCACCAAGTCCAATACGAGATGCATCACAATAAACTGTATATGGCCCTGAACCTGTGGGCAAAACCAACACCGATGCCGTAGTCAAGGCTGTCTTAAGCTTCTGAAAGCTTGCCTCACACTCGTCCGACCACTTGAACTGGGCACCCTTATGGGTTAACCTGGTCATCGGGGCTGCAATAGATGAAAACCCCTCCACAAACCGGCGGTAATAGCCTGCCAAACCCAAGAAACTCCGGATCTCTGTAGCTGATGTGGGTCGAGGCCAGTTCTTGACTGCCTCTATCTTCTTCGGATCTACCTGATACCCTCAGCTGAAACAACATGACCCAAGAAAACAACCGAACTCAACCAGAACTCACACTTTGAAAACTTAGCATACAACTAACTATCTCTCAGAGTCTGAAGAACCACTCTCAGATGCTGCTCATGCTCATCCCGGCTGCGGGAATAAATCAAAATATCATCAATGAAGACTATCACGAACGAATCCAAGTAAGGCCTATCCATGAAAGTTGCTGGGGCATTTGTCAATCTGAATGACATCACCAAGAACTCATAATGCCCGTACTGAGTGCGGAAAGCTATCTTAAGGACATCGGATGCCCTAATCCTCAACTGATGGTAGCGAAATCTCAAGTCGATCTTAGAAAACACTTGGGCACCCTGAAGCTGGTCAAACAAATCATCAATCCTCGGCAATGGGTACTTATTCTTGATTGTGACCTTGTTCAATTGCCGGTAATCTATACACATTCTCATCGATCCGTCCTTCTTCTTAAAGAACAATACCGGCGCACCCCAAGGCGAGACACTAGGTGTAATGAAGCCTTTTTCAAGCAAGTCTTGCAACTGCTCCTTCAACTCTTTCAACTCAGGCGGGGCCATACGATACGGCGGAATAGAAATGGGCTGGGTGCCCGGAGCCAAATCAATGCAGAAGTCAATGTCCCTGTGGGGTGGCATACCCGGCAGGTCTGAAGGAAATACCTCAGGAAACTCACGAACTATAGGCACAGAATCCATAGAAGGAACCTCGGCACTAGAATCATGAACATACGCCAAATAGGCCAAACATCCCTTATCAACCATACGCCGAGCCTTCATATATGAGATAACCCTATGGGTAGAATGATCAGGAGTCCCTCTCCAATCTAGACGAGGTAAACCCGGTAAGGCTAAGGTCACAGTCTTGGCATGACAGTCCAAGATATCGTGGTAAGGTGATAACCAGTCCATCCCCAATATGATATCAAAATCAACCATGTCCAACAGTAACAAATTTACACGTCTCAAGACGCCCAATCACAACTACGCAAGAACGATGAACACGATCTACCACAATAGAATCACCCACCGGTGAAGACATATAAACAGGAGCACTCAAAGAATCACTAGGCATGATCAAATACGGTGCAAAATAAGAAGACATATAGGAGTATATAGACCCTGGGTCAAATAGCACTGAAGCATCCCTACTACAAACTAGAACAGTACCTGTGATGACTGCATCGGAAGCCTCAGCCTCAGGCCAGGCTGGAAGAGCATAACATTGGGGCTGGGCCCCACCACTCTGAATCACATCTCTGGGACGGCCTCCTGCTGGCTGGCCTCCACCTCTAGCGGCCTGACCTCCACCTCTAGCGGCCTGACCTCCACCTCTAGTACCTCTACCTTCACCTCTAGCACCTCTACCTCTACCCCTAGATGGCTGAGCGGGCTGTGGAACACTAGGTGCCTGAACCATGGCACAGGAACCCTGATGCTGGGAGCTGCTCGATGCTCGAGGGCAAAATCTAGCAATATGACCCGTATCACCACAGGTATAACAAGCCCTCGGCTGCTATGACTGCTGGCCCTGACGACCTGAATAACCACCCTGGAAACTCTGAAGCGGCGGTGCACTGATAGGAGCTAGTGGTGCACTATAGGACTGCTGATCAGGATACTGCATGTGGGAACCACGGCCACCTGGAACACCGTGAGAAGCCCGAAGTGCTGACTGAAAAGGCCTAGGAGGATGGCCTCTACCAAAAGAATCTCTGCCTTTAGACGAGGCACCACTGAATCTGCCTGAATGACGAGGCCTCTTGTCAGGACCATGACCACCCCCCTATGATAAAACCATCTTAACTCTCCTAGCCACATTGGCCGCCTCTTGAAAGGAAATCTCACTCCCCGTCTCCTTAGCCATCTGAAGTCGAATAGGCTGAATGAGTCCCTCAATGAACCTCCTCACCCACTCTCTCTCAGTGGGAAGTATAAGAAGAGCATGACGGGCCAAATCAATAAACCTGCTCTCGTACTGGGTAACAGTCATAGAACCTTGCTGGAGACGCTCGAACCGCCTCCGGTAGTTCTCCTTCTAAGTGACAGGAAGAAACTTCTCCAAGAATAGCTGAGAAAACTGGTCCCATGTCAGAGCTGGTGACCCAACTGGTCTGGCCAAACAATAATCTCTCCACCATGTCTTGGCGGATCCAGATAAGCGGAAAGCAGCAAAGTCGACCCCGTTGGTCTCCACTATCCCCATGTTCCTGAGAACCTCATGACAACTGTCTAAATAATCCTGGGGATCCTCAGAAGATGCACCGCTGAAAGTGGTAGTGAAGAGCTTGGTGAACCTGTCGAATCTCCACAAGGCATCGACAGACATAGCTGCTCCATCACCGCCGGTCTGAGCTACCACACCCGGCTGAACTGCTCCAACTAGCTGAGCTGCTGGAGTCTGAAACTAGGGAGCCATCTGCTCCGGAGTGCGGGTAGCAGGAGTATGGGCTCCTCCTCCAGCCTGAGAGACGGCTGGTGCTACTGGAAGCAAGCCTGCCTGGGTGACGCTCTCCATAAGGCCCACTAGACGGACCAGATCATCCTGGAGTACTGGGGTAGCAATGAACCCCTCTAGAACCTGAGCTGGTCCTGCTGGAACTGGCTGGGTCGGAACCTCCTCGTCAAACTCAACCTGAGGCTCCGCCACGGGTTGAGCTCTGCCCCGGGTTGAGCTCTGCCCCTGTCCACGGCCTCGACCTCGCCCTCTGCCCCTCATGGGAGCTACTTCTGGGGGCTCGGGCTGTTGATCAGTGGATGAGAAAGCGTGTGTTCTCGGCATTTGCGAAAGAATAGAGTAGAAATTCAATTAGCATTGAGAAACCAAACCGCACGACAGGAAAGAATATATGTGAAGTTATTTCCTAACTCTGTAACCTCTAGGGGATAAATACAGACGTCTCCGTACCGATCCCTCAGACTCTACCAAGCTTGTCTTTGAATTGTGAGACCTAAGTAACCTAGAGCTCTGATACCAACTTGTCACGATCCGGATTTCCCACCCTCGGGAGTCTTGATGGCGCCTACTAATGAAAGCCAGGCAAGCCAACCATTTGAATTATTTACTTTTTTCCCATTTAACCCTTTAACAATTTATAGCCAACATTAAATAACACAGCAAAATTTAGTAAGCGGAAGACTAAACATAATATATCATTAAAGCTGCCAATACCAATCCATACAAAAACTACCCAAGACTGGTGTCACAACTTCACAGACGGTCTAGGAGTACTACAAATAAAGGTCTGAAAAAGTAATACAACACTGTCTCTGGAAATACATGAAAGAAACAGAATAAAAGGTAGAAGGAGACGCCAAGGCCTGCGGACGCCTGCAGAACTACCTCGGGTCGCCTGGTGAACTAGAAGTAGCAACCTCATTACGGTCCAAAAAGCTACAGCACTGGGATATGCACAAAAGAGTGCAGAGTGTAGTATCAGCACAACCGACCCCATATGCTGGTAAGTGCCTAGCCTAACCTCGGCGAAGTAGTAACGAGGCTAGGACCAGACTACCAAATAAACCTGTGCAGTTAAATCATATACAGTGGAAAATAAAAGCAGAAATCCACTATTTGAAAGTAAGAAGGGGGAAAGGAGACATGTTGTGGGGATATCTTAAGTAACAACAGGTAACAAATAGATAACCATAAAGAACCCGTAACTCAAATATCAACAAATACCAGGAAATCAAACAAGTGCACGGCATCACCCGTCGTGCTTTTACTCTCATCCTCACCAAATATCAATATAATCGGCACGGCATCACCCTTTGTGCTTTTACCTCACATAATCATGGCACGGAATGATCCTTCGTGCATAATCGCTCATATAAAGGCACGGAATGGTACATCGTGCGGCACGGCATCATCTTTCTTGCATTAACACTCTCTCACAAATATCATGCACGACATCACCCTTTGTGCTTTAACACTCTCTCACTAAAACAATGCACGACATCACCCTTCGTGCTTTAACACTCTTCCTCACCCAAGCAACAATCACAAACTATAAGGGCAAGGAAATAAATAAAATCTCTATAAAATCCTTGCAAGGGAACAATAGTACAACAATCTTATCCCGGCAAGGGAAACAATATAAAAAACATCAACATCCTGGCAAGGGAGATAACATTAAGAGCAACAACATCCCGGCAAGGGAGACTATAATAATAGAATCTCCCACAGGTGTGGACACATACACATGAGCACTCAAAGAATCACGAGGCACAACCAGATATGAAGCAAAATAGGATGACACATATGAATAAGTAGAACCCGGATCAAATATAACTAAAGCATCTCTACTGCAAACTGAAACGGTACCTGTGATAACAGCATCAAATGACTCCGCCTCAGGTCTGGCTGGGAAAGCATAACATCGGGGCTGAGCCCTACCACCCTAAACCATATCCCTAGGACGGCCTCCTGCTGGCTGGCCTCCACCTCTAGCGGCCTGACCTCCACCTCTAACGGCCTGACCTCCACCTCAAGTAGCCTGACCTCTACCTCAGGCTGCCTGACCCTTACCTTTAGCTGGTTGAGCATGCGATGGTGCACCTGGTGCTGGAATCATGGCACGAGAACCCTGTTGTGGCGTGCCGCCCAATAATCTCGGACAGGTCCTCCTAATATGGCCAAAACCACCACACTTAAAACATCCATCCTGGTGTTGTGGCTGCTGAAACTGAGACTGGCCCGAACATGCCGGATAACCACGGTAATAACTCTAAACAGGAGGTGCACTGATAGGAGCTAGCGGTGTACTGTAGGCTGGCTGTCCATAATGAGGCATGACTACCTAAAGCACTGTGGGATGCCTGAGGCGCTAAATGATATGGCCTGGGAGGATGACCCCTACCAAAAGTACCCCTGCTTCAAAATGAGGTGCCACTAAATCCGCCGGAATGAAGAGCCCTCTTATCACACCCCTGCCCCCTCTCTTGTGAAAGAACATCCTCGATCCTCCTAGTGACATTGGCAGCCGTCTGAAAAGAAATCTCATTCTTAGTCTCCTTCGCCATCTGCAACTTGATAGGATGAGTGAGTCCCTCAATAAACCTCCTCACCCTCTCTCTCTCGGTAGGAAGCAGAAGAATAACATGACGGGCTAAGTCCACAAAGCGGGTCTCGTACTGGGTGACGGTCATACTGCCCTGCTAGAGGTGCTTGAACTGCCTGCGGTAGCTCTCTCTCTGAGTGATAGGAAGGAACTTCTCAAGAAATATCTGAGAGAACTGGTCCCAAGTAAGAGAAGGCGACCCAGCTGGTCTTGTCAACTCAAAATCCTTCCACCATCTCTTGGCGGAACCCTTCATCTCAAACACAGCAAAATCGACCCCGTTGGTCTCAACTATCCCCATGCTCCGCGGCACCTCATGGCAGCGGTCAAGATATTGCGCGTCGTAACAACCTATGTGTTTCCGTTTCTGAGCTGTGTTTGGTTTTCAGTGTTCTCATTTGAAATGCTAAGGATTGGTAATTCTGGACGACATTGGTTCATTTCTTGAGGCTGTACTTATTGTTTATAATTTACTGTTAAACCTTGTTTTGTATTTCCATTTTATGTCATTATTATATACTGCGTATAGGTTGTAGTGTAGGTGACCCGCCTTAGCCTTGTCACTACTTCGTCGAGATTAGGCTAGGCACTTACCAGTACATGGGATCGGTTGTACTGATGCTACACTCTGTATTTTTGTGCAGATTTTGGAGTCGGTCCCAGCAACGGCTATTAAAGAGCTCGGGTTTGACAACCTGCGGAGACTTAGGTACGACTGCTCAGCGCTCGCAACTCCTGAAGTCCCCTTCTTTGTTTATATTTAGCTGTGTATCTTCATTCAGACAGCTTTGTATTTATTTCAGACCCTTGTATGTATTACTCTAGTAGCTCGTGCACTTGTGACACCATGTTCAGGGATTTTGTAGTAGGTGTTTGACTGTTTTAGCCTCCGCATTCATATTTCAGTTATTCCAGTGTTTCTCATTATTTAATTCAACTGTAAAAAGATGGATAATATGTTCTAACGTTGGCTTGCCTAGCAAGTAAAATATTAGGTGCCATCACGGTCCCGACGGTAAGAATTTTTGGTCGTGACAAGTTGGTATCAGAGCACTAGGTTACATAGGTCTCACGAGTCACGAGCAAACTTAGTAGAGTCTGGAGGATCGGTACGGAGACGTTTGTACTAATTCCAAAAGCTATGGAGTTAGGAACAATTTCACTTCTATTCTTCTCTATCGTGTGATTTTTATTCTATCATTGCTGATTGAACCTTTCTATTATGTTCTCTCGAATATGGTGAGAATATGCACCATGTCATCAACTGGACAACATTCGGATCCCCCAACAGCAGCTCCTACGAGGGGCAGAGGGCGAGGCTGAGGTCACGCTAGAGGCCGAGGTAGGGGCAGAGCTCATCCCAAAGCTCGAGCAGCAGCACTAGCGGCGGAGCATCAAGTGGAGTTTGATGAGGAGGTTCCATCCCAGACTGTGCCTGTCGGACCAACTCAGGTCACGGAGGGGTTCATCACCACTCCATAGCTGCCGGATGCTTTGGTCCGTTTGGTGGGCCTTATGGAGAGTGTGGCCCAGGCCGGCGCATTGCCCATGGCACCGGCCGCCTCTCAGGCTGGGGGAGGAGCACAAACTCCCGCTACTCACACTCCAGAGTAGATGACTCCCCATTATCAGACTCTAGCAGCCCCGCCAGTTGAAGTAGGTCAGCCAGTTGTTGCGGCATAGGCCGGTGGTGGACATGCTATGTTTCCTAAGGGTTTATTGAGATTGGACAAGTTCACCAAGCTTTTTCCAGATCACTACAGTGGTACACCTTCTGAGGACCCGCAGTATTTATTTCATCGTAACAATATCAATAACAGTAAAGAATATATATAAATATATTGCGGTGCGTAGCCCGATCCCACCATATAACAATATCAGTATCATAGTTAACCCTTATTTCACCATATCAATCCACCCTTATTCCACCTATTGCGGCGTGCAACCTGATCCCACCATATAGTACATATTCACCCTTATTCCCACCATATAATTCCAGCCTTATTACACCTGCTACGGCGTGCAGCCCAATCCTACCATACCGGTACCAAATATTCAATGCACGATCATATTAACAGTTCAAACCACAAAACCTTTACGATCAATAAATACCAAACTGAACCAAAAGGAAACCTGTACAATATAGAGATCTACACGAGTAATGCTACACATCGAGACCAATCCAGTAATTTACGATTAGAAGGTGCAAGTAAGCCAATTTAAGCAAATAGCAGGGAATCATGAAACTGTGGAAGAGATAATATCATTAATAGGAGAAGATATTGATTAACAAGTAGCAGTTAAGCATGGAAAGCATTTAGAGCATATAATAGTTAAGACAAAGAAGGAAATAATTAAGTAAAAGCGGCAAATCAGGGAAAATAAGATAGTTGGGCGGCGTATAAGCACTCGTCACCTCGCATATATGCCGCTCACATGAAATTCACATAGCACATAGTCTGAGGGTTCCCAATTCGCTCAAGTCAAGGTTAGCCACGACACTTACCTCACTCCTTAGTCAATTCAAAGCTCTACCAGGGCCTTTCCCCTAGAATCCGCCTCCAAACCACTCGTATCTAACCACAATTGACTCAATAATATCAAATATTGCAAAAGGAATCAATTAAAATGCATAAATTTAGGATTTGCAAACTTTCCCCAAAAAAGTCAAAACCTGACCCCAGGCCTGCTTGTTCAAAACTCGAGGTTCGAACCAAAATCCATTTATCCATTCACCTCCGAGCCCAATTATGTAATTAGTTTTGGAATCCGACCTCAATTTGAGGTCTAATTCCCAATTTCTCAAAAAAATTCTAATTCTACCCAAACCCCCAATTTCCACCATGGAAACACTAGATTTTTGGTTGAAATCTAAGGAAATGTAGTGGAAGATTAAAAGAAACTAGTTTAGAATCACTTACCAATGATTTGGGGGACGAAAAGTTCTTTGAAAATTGGCCTCTAGGGTTCTTATGTTTGAAAATTTGAAGAATGAATCAAAAATCCCGTCTAAGTCTCATTTTGGTCAGTTGCAGGTGTCCATTTGCGACCTGGGGTTCGCAAATGCGAACCCCGCAAATGCGAACAATCCTTCGCAAATGCGAAGAATATCCTAGGCCTGCTGTCATCGCAAATGCGAACCAGTGCTCGCAAATGCAGACTGTGAGGATCTAAATTCGACCTAGAGCTTCGCAATTGCGAAGGTCCACCCCCAGCCCCACTGATCGCAAATGCGATGGTCTCTTCGCAAATACGAGACTCGCATTTGGGAGCTAGACCTCGCAAATGCGAAGTCTGCAAATCTGATACACCAGCTGCTATGTTTTCCAAGTTCAAATCACTCTGTAGCCTATCCAAAACTCACCCAAGCCCTCGGGGCTCTAAACCAAGAGTGCACATAAGTCCTAAAATATCGTACGAACTTGCTCGTGCGATCAAATTGCCAAAATAATACCTAGAACTACGAATTGAACATTATATCGAATGAAATTTTCAAGAAAGCTTTAAAACTTCTATTTTCACAACCGGACGTCCGAATCACGTCAAACTAACTCCGTTTCTCACCAAATTTCACAGACAAGTCATAAATATTACAACGGCCTTGTAACGGGCTCCGGAAGCAAAAAACGGACCCGGTATTAACAAACCAAACATTTATCAATTATGAAAATCCATTAAACTTTCATACTTCCAATTTTTAACAAAAATTCATAACTCGAGCTAGGGACCTCCGAGTTCGATTATGGGCATACGCCCATGTCCTATATTTCGATACGGACCCATCGGGACCGTCAGAATACAGATCCGGGTCTGTTTACTCAAAACGTTGATCGAAGTCAACTCAAATTAATTTTAGAGGCAAAAATTCTTATTTTTATCAATTTTTAACATATAAGTCTTCCGGATCAACACCTGGACTGCACATGCAAATCGAGGTAGGCTAAAATGAGGTTCTAAAGGCTTCGAAACTCAGAATTTGGTTCTAAAACATAAGATGACCTATCGGGTCATCACTTTTTTTTGTGGGAATAGACATGGTAGGGGTCTCGCCAAACCCCCCAACACTTCAGGTAACGAGAACCTGGGTGTTTGGCTTTAATTAAAAAAAAGAATTTCAAGAATTTAAAAGAGAAAAATAAAGTAAAATACTTACCTTAAATCCAGAATTTAATCACGAAGGAAGTTCATGGAACAATTGACAATCATTATGCTCAATCTAAAAGCTTCTTGTCAATTGGTTAGAGTCTCGTGCTGATAACGTGTTATGAAACAATAAAAGAAGAAGAAGAGTATTATAGAGAAAAGTAGAGAGAGAATTCTTATTGATTTTGGGATGAATTACAATAGAATAGAACCCCTCTATATATAGGGGGAAAATGACTTAGCCACGAAGTAACCAACCCTAAAATTTCTCTAAAATATAGACATTTACCATAAATAAAATACTATTTATAACATCTTTCTTTTTTTTTTTCTTTTGGTCCTGTCATTTGGCTAGTTAGCTTAACTAGATGAGTCTTGGGCGGTTGAGGTTTCCATCTCGGATCACAAGATTGTAGACTAGATTCAGCCCTTTTCTTTTAGTTTTATATTTGGTGGAGTAACTTTTTTGTCATCAATTATAAACGAACACTTCGGAGAGTCGAAAAATTCATATAGAGTAGATTTTAGACAAAATGGTTCGGAGTTTTGTGCCCATGTGCGGTTCATCAACATAACACATTGCAATAACAAGAGTAAATTTTAACTAATTTACTAATTGGACATCCCAAATCAAACGTAAGTAATTTTTGGAATTTTTTAAGGTATATACTTAATTTATCTCAAAACAATGTCAGAAGCAAAAACTGTTAGGGATGGAAAACGGTGCGGTGCGGTGCGGTTGCGGGGCAAACCTGCAAAGATTTTAACCCGCCCCGCATAACATTTGCACCCGCATACACCCGCCCCACACTCACACCCGTATCCACCGCCCCGCCCCGCATATTTGTTTTCTTCATTTTTTTAGTTTTATTTCTTTTGAGCTTAAGGTTGGACTTTTTGATTTAATCAACCAAAAGATTGAAAGTTCTTGTGTTGCTCATATTCCGAATTTGACCTAAAAAATACAAGTTCTTGCTGCTCATTTTAAAAAATGCAAATATCTGTGCCACTCTCGGTGAACCTGAAAATAGAATTTCTGGTATGAGTGTAGTTCTATGAGGTCCAACACCAAGAATTTATTTGGGGAAGTGGATAGATAAACAAGTTGCAGCATTTTTTTGTTTTAATGTTGATAATTGTTTACCGTGAAAATGGTAACGATAATTAAATTTATGAAATGGGACTCTAAAAATACGTGATCTATTCCCAAGCTAGTTGTTAGAGCAGATGATGCTAGTTAGATGGAATTTAACGCTGGAGCGTGAGCTAAAACGAAATAATGTTCGAACCGAAGGGCCTGCAACCCAGATGTAAGCTTGGCCGATGGGGACTTCGAGGTCGACCTCGAGGTCGAGCTCGGGTTATCGGGGACAATCGGGAGTAGTATAACAGCTAAAGATATAATCAAGCGAAGCTATCTATAACCGAAATTGAGTTTGTACGATGAAGAACACATATAAAATGAATAACACATATAGAGGCAAAGGATATCGAGATATCCTCAGTATCAGTGAGAGTCAGTAGTTTAGTAAGAAGAGAGAGAGAAAGATATTATTGCACTTGTAGAATTGTGGGAGAAACATCAATCCCATACAAGGTAGGGCGAGTCCCCTTTATATAGGAGGGGAAACTTAGCTACGAATATATGTATATCTAATTTACGAAACATGGAGATGTGATGGCTTGACTCGACGCCTCAGTGTAGGCTATGGATAGGCCAGCCTATCAGACTCAACCGCGTATCTTGGGGGCTTCCCCCCTTTGTCTTTATCTCGGCCTCGAATCGGACCTCGACAAGCCCCGAAGGAGAGGGCCAAGTCGTGGCTTCGTGTCCTCAGGGTCTCGAGGTATCTCCCCGAGATGGCTTGACGGCGGGAAATCGGGCCCTCTGATTTCACCGCGTACAGATAGTCTCCGTATTTCTTATAATGAAGCGACGGGAAACGGTTATGACCATCGACTCCTCGAACTCCTCATGGAGATAGTACACTGGCGATTTGCATCATGGCGTAATCTTTTGTGATAGATGGCGTATCTCATAGACTCATGCTCAATACTCTGTCATTTCGTTCTTCAAGGTAAAAGTACTACCGTCGATTTGGTTTTTCAAGGATGCAATAATTGCATTCGTCGGTCAGTTTTCCAGAGCCTCAACGACCGTGTTGTTGCCCCCTATAAATGGGGTGCCTTGGCGTTGTTTTTCCTATCCCTATATCTTCATCGGCATGCTTTGCCTAATCCTTCTTGTCATCTTCTTCTATCTTTGAACATCATGCTTGGGGCTATAGCCTCAAGACCGTTAGGACGAGTTCCCTTAGGTTGTGCTATGGCCCTTCGCCGGGATGTCCCTTTGTTGAGCGTAACCGCGTTGTCCCGCTATGGTCGTCGGTATGTTGGTGTTTGCTGCTGCCGTTGGCCCGAGGCGGCGATGGACGTGGAATCGGTCTTTCTCTTATGTAGACAGTCGTTCGGATTATACACCGCTGCTCACTCTCCTACCCGGGCCTGGTGTGGCACCTCACCCTTAGGGCTCTTTCTTTCCCAAGGGATAAGGTGGCCCTACCGGTTGTTGAGGTTGAGGCCCGCCAAATCTTCAACTTTTGGTTACGGCGGGCTATGTCTCTTTTCTCTGCCCCCTCCGCGTCTCCTCCTTTTCTTCTTTTCCATCTTCTCCGGCGGGGATCCCTTGAGAGATTGAGCTGGGAACCTAGAGGAGGTGTAGGTTGAAGGGATCACCCTCGAGGGTGCGACGCTTGAGGATGTCGATACCGGAGATGTACCCTCGAGGGCGGACTGGGCTTCCGGGTTTCATCACATGTACATCCTTCCGTTCCTTCGCTGTAGGGGTAGACTCCCATAGGCTTTCGCAATTGTATGTAATGACCCTTTGAGGGATTTTGTAAACGTATGTCATGACCCCTCGGGGGCTGTTGCACACGATTTTTTACGAACATGAATATACTCCTTTCATTTTTGGCTTTGATTTTCGCCTTTGAATTTTGCCTAGTAGTTGCATGTGTTCATACCCCTCGAGGCCCTTTGAATACCTCTTTTTACTTCTCGACTGTTGATATTTGGCCGGGGTGCGAGCATTCTTTCAGCTCCTCTACTGGTCGACATGGCTCCCTTTCGAGGCCATCGTTGTACCTCGGGGCAACCCTGGGTTGATTGGTTAGGTCTGGGCTTCCTAGGCCTTCTGAATCGCATGGAGATAATGTGTCGAACTTCGGGGCCTTCGAGGATGTTATCCTGGATGAAGGCCAGCTTTGGGTACCGGGGGGTCCCCTTTGATTTTCGATGTGGACAGTTTCCTTTAGATATGTAGGAGATAGATTTTTGCTGAGCGGTTGCCTACACTCAGGCACCGCTTCGAACCTTTGCGGAGCTTTCGCGATTAGAAAGGGAATCACGAAGTCTGAAATTACCTCGCGTTGAGTGGCGGTATGGAAAGCTTCATAAATTTTGGTTTCTCTTTGATGGGGATTTTCGAGGCGGGATGCTATCTCGAGTTCAAAGATAATGCGGACGGTTCCTTGAGTCTTGGGTTTTTGTCAAAAGATACTTTCGGGGTTGGATATCATCCCATTGGACTATATCGAAGTCGTAGGCTCCCCGGGGCTGACTCTGGGCAGGCGAAACATTGCCATTTTTTGTCATATAAGTGGGGCGGCTTCGGCTTCTTCGCAGGACTTCATTATTTTGAGGTAGCTGTGCTCCCGCTTTGGCATAGGGTTCCTCATTTCCCTAGATGCAAAAAGTGTTGGTGTGCGCCCTTGCTTTGCTCTGTTTAGTATTACCATAGTCATGGCAACCACTTCGGGGGCGGCATGGCAGAGAGCGGAGAGTGCCGTTCTAGGCGCTCGGGAGCTGAGGGATTTTGTTCTGACGACTGTTTCTTTGATAAGGGGGGGAGCATCTGGAGATGGTGAGAAAATACTGCGGATGGAGTGAGGGGGTAGCGCTGCAGGTGCTTCCTTCGGGAGAGAACGTTACGGATTCCGCTGACGGATTTTTGAGTGTAAGCCTGTATCCTTTCGCGTTTGGCCCCCTCGACAGGGTCGTGCTTGATTTTTGATTGAAGTATCAGGTTACTTTGGCGCAGATACATCCGTCATTTTGGCGGGTGGTGCTGATGATGAGGTTCTTTGCGGAGAAGGCCGATCTTGAATTTACGCTCGATCACCCCATCCGGCTGTATCGGCCCTCTCATCATCAGGGCCTGCTAACCCTGAAGTGTCGATCATCCCCGCCCTTTGTTGTCGATGACGATGAGGAGGGGGGTCGAGAATGGGATGGTTGGTTCGTCCGAGTCCGAACGGTCGACATCATCCCCTCGGAGCTATTACTGTTCCCTGAAGGGTGGAATTACGCACGTGAATGGAACGTCCGGTGCTTTTTTTCAGATTATACCTATAGCGGAAGTTAGTTAAATAATGGTGCTTTTACCTTATTGTAGCAACCTCATGGACGCCAACCGAAGTCTCTGATCTGCTCGGCTGGGTCCGGAGGATGGTGACCATTAATCCTGCGACGAGCGTCGGTGGCGAGCTATGCTTCGCGTCAGGTGGGGGGCGAAATACCAAGGTATGTGCGCGTGTTGCCTTTTGCCTCGGCCCTCATATATTTGAGGTAATATTTTCCCCTTTTTTACTTGCATTAGATCTGCCGCTTGCAGGCATCGGGCAGTTCCTTGGGATAAGACACTGTTCTTCCGAAGAGGGGAAGGAGTCGTTGACCTCTCTTCCCGCCCCTTAAGGCGATGGAGCTTCTAGTGGCGCTGACCAGGCCAGTATCTCCGAGGAGAAGGCATTGTCTGAGTCCGCTGCCCCCAGAGTACCTGATTCTAGGTCGTCGATGCCTTCGAGCGGATATGCTTTGCCCGAGGCTGGCTCTCCCGGGGGCGAAGGGACAGGATCAACAGGAGTATGCTCCGACTTCGAGGAAGTCCGCCGGCTTCACTTCGTGGTGAGTTAGGCACAGTTTCCCTGTGTTCTGCGTTCTTCGTTCGTCATTGAGTTTTCCTTGTGCAGGCCTGTGGGAGAATCTCTTAGGTTGCTTAGCGAGGAGAAGGAGGGCGAGTTGCTGCATTGGCGATGCGAAGCATACCGGTGCTCGAATTATGAGAGTTATTTGATGGAGCAGGTAACTTTATGCCGCTCAAGCTTCGCTTTCTTCGGCCTTTTTAGGTTAACGCCCTTCTCTGTTATATCAGCTGCATAAAAAGGTGGAGGTAATGGAGTACCTTAAGGGTGATATTGATCGCGCCAAAAATGCTTGTGGCGAGCTAAGGGCTCAGGTACAAGCTCATGTTTTAGAGGAGGCAAGTGCCTTGGCCAAGGTTCCTGCCTTAGAAGTCCAACTTTGCTTGGCTCGGGATAATGCCAAAATCCAAGCAGATGTGATCGAGAAATTGGAATCCGATCTTTCAAAGACCAGGGCCGAGATAATTGACGCCCGGGCTAAGGAGATGCTAAGCCGAACCAACGCTGATCGGGAGATGGCGATCCTATGAAGGATGTCCCGGACGCTCAGGCCGAGCTGAAGCGAGCCCTCAACCGGGAGAAAAAGATCGAGGAATACGTCCATTGCAGATCCCGAAGGGAAGTACTCGAGAAGATTGGTGCGAGGGGATTTATTCTTTCCGATGAATTGGATCGAGCAAGGGAGGATGAGCGTGATGCGTGGTCATTTCTTGGTGACGGGGCGGGGAGCGAACCCGGTGAGCTGTAGCCCTTCGGAACGATCGTAGATTGTGCCATTTTGTTGCTTTGTTTTTGATATATGTAGTATATGTCTGTTTATGGAGAGTGTGTCTCCTTCCCCCTTTTCCCTCTGCGTGCGTGAAATAAGAAGAGACTTTGAAGCCTTACTTCTTCTGCATCTCTTTCTGTTATTGCCTTCGACCAGGCCGGCTTCGATGTTTGGCGAGATCCTCATAGGTTCGGGACCAAACGGGCTAGCCCGGGGCTCCTAGGTGTAGCTCTTGATGCGAGCAAGCGTTGCGGTCCCTGTGCTTTGTTCGGACTTTTAGGTCCAGTCTCCAAATCATTTTGCGAGTCGAGCTGTAACTGGCCTTTAAGCACTTCCCTGTCCGCACGGGCGGGTGATGGTGGCCTTCTTTGCCTCGGGTCGAAATGACCTTATAAACGGATGACCTGGAGGCTCACTCAGCTGACGATCGTGGCGCTTGTGTTGTGCCCTTAGGCATGCTGTAGTTTTGTGCTTATTGCGGCTCCAGTCTCCGAGTCGCTTTGCGATTCGGGCTGTAATTGACCTTTACGCGCCTTTCGATTTCCCGAATGGGTTAGTGCTTTGCACGTTGTTCTGGTCGCTGAGACCTTTTTGTATGTGGCCCGGGGGCTTGCTTAGTTAACTATTTTTGGATCCAGTCTCTGAATCTGGTTACGACGCGAGCTCAATTTAATCCTGAAGTTGTCAATTTGGCTGGCGACAATGGCTCTTACGCTTTTTGGTTGTAGAGACCTTTTGATATGTGGCCCGTAGGCTTGCTTAGTTAACTATTTTTGGATCCGATCTCTGAATCAGGTTACGACTCGAGCTCACTTTAATCCTCAAGTTGTCAATTTGGCTGGCGACAATAGCTCTTACGCTTTTTGGTCGTAGAGACCTTTTGATATGTGGCACGTAGGCTTTCTTAGTTGGCGATAATGGCTCTTACGCTGTTTTTGCCCGTAGGCTTTTTGTAGGCTTGTTTTCCGCTCATTAAGGTCTTTTGAATAATTTTTGCCTGACCCGTCGTCGGTTTTGGAAGAACCTCGATTTCAAGTCGTTATCGGCGATATTTCGAGCACCTTGGAAGGTTCATAGCCCGTTGTTTGCCTGTTGAGGGAAGCCTGTTTTAACCGGTTCTTTCCGAAGTATATTCGAAGTAGTGGCCTGCGATTTTGTTTAGCGACGGTCGGGCGTCCCCGAGTCACGTTATTTTGGTTGTATCGGCCGTTTTGACCGTAGTCATTTTTGATCTCGAGTGATAGTTTAGGCGTCCACATCGAGGGTATTCCCTTTCGGGATTCTTTCAAATGCGACGTATAGCCTAAACTTCGGGATTTCATGCCTGTTGAGGTCTTACAGTTTGTCATGCCTGTTGAGGTCTTACAGTTTGTCATGCCTGTTGAGGTCTTACAGTTCTTGGGTGATGTAGAATGGACCTGGTTATGCCGAGTCTGCCCGTTAAGGGTCTTACAGTTTTGGATTTTCCAGCATATGGTGATTGACGACAGCCTCCGAGTCATCAAGTTGTTTAAGCGTGAAGACTGCTTCTTGTGAGCTCGGAGTTGCCTTGTAGGGGCTTTATGAGCCCGTAGTTTTCGATCCTGAGATCGCGCAAGTGCCTAGTTGTAGGCATCGAGTCACCGAGTATTTCGGAATGCAGTCGGTGGAGGGCCCCCCTGCTAGGGATATACTTGAGATTTCTTTGTCCGGAGAATAAAATGCCGAGAAAAAATCCTTTTATTGCTTGGTATAGATGTACATTGTTTCGCCATTGTGAACTCGACCCGTGCGTGCACGGCTTCTCGGACCGTTTTGGCCCAGTATATAATTCCCGGCGGGGGTTTAGTCCGCCGTATCTGGGTCCTCCCGAGGGGGAATGCTTTTAGAGGCAAACCATCGTTCGTTGTTGTTGGGTTATCGGAATAAAGCTCGTGACATCACCGACCCTTCTTCTGGTATGCTGTTCTGCCAATAATCTTGCTGACAAGGTTCCTTTCGGGGCGAAAGCCCGGCTGAAGGGAGAAAACACAACGGTCGCCTATATGAGGCCTAGGAATCTCCGGGTAGAGTCTTGAGAATCTCCGAACATCCTAACTGTCTGCGTTCAGGTTAGTAAAAAGAAAACGAAGGAGCAAAAGCAGTTCTTTCTTACCACGGGGTGTGTAGGCGATGTTCCAGGACTCGGTGTGTCCCTGTCGGCTTATTCTAGTTCTGCCCATTGCGAGGAATCTCGCTCCTTTGTCGAGATGGGACCGTTGATGCCTTCGGGTAGAGCGTCGGTGGTCGTTCAAATAAAACGTTTATACTTTGCGCTTCCTTTGATGGTGTAAAGCCCGAGGTCCCAGCTCGGACGCAGGCAGGCTATATTGAGAGAACGGTCTTTTCGGCGACTTGTCATTTGGAGTTCACCAAGGATTCGGGATGTGGGGGCGATTTGGTTCGTTAATGCGGACCGCCCTGTTGACTTTTGGTCCGATGTCGTCGTTGTGGGTGACCGAACTACCTGAATCCAGGAACACATGATTTATTTTAAGATTAAGCGGATGAGGGAGAGGTTTACCAATGTGCTGACGTAACGCTGGGGCGGAGTTGTGGTGCCCTTTTCCCTGGATGCAAGGGTATCCTTGGAAATATTTCCCTGGATCTGTCTTTGTCCCGGTGGCGGGTATTTTTGCTTCACATGTTATGAGTTCTCTGAGGGCGTAGCCGCTCCTCCATTGTCGTGGTAATACGTCGCGGCTTGTTTACTCCATCCTTCCCAACAGTCTTCTTTCCTCGGGGCCAGATTTGAGCTTGACCCTTCAAAAGTACTCGTTGGCGATTTTGACTGAGTAGCACGGTCGTCATATTTCCGGGACGGGAGTCATTCGTGGTCCCGTTGCCGCTTGTGTCCTGCGGATTCCGCGTCAGGTTGCGGTTCTTTCTAAGGGGCCTTGGTAGAGTAGGCCTGAATCGCTCAGTGTTCCTGGTTTTGCTTGTGGTGACTACGATATTTGGCATAACAATGTCGAGCCCGCACTCTTCTGGACGAGGTTCGTCTGCCGGATGTGCCTCACCGGATCTGGTTCTGCTGGAGGTTCCCTGGGGACGTCGCCCTCGAACTACTCCCCTATCGTTGCGAGGTAGGTTGGCTCTTGAGGCGTTCCTCCCATTAGCGTTCCTCCCATTAGCGGCGCATGGACGGTATCTCCATCCGTTTGGGATTAGTTTCATCGTGGAAGGCCTGCTTGGGTGTGCTGTTTCTGCTGAGGTTTCTGGATGGCTGCTCATGGCCTCGATTAGTGGCCGGTGCTGGGTACGGACGTATGGCCGAATCTCGGCCGGGCATCTGGCTAATCGTCATTTGAAACGACCTGGGATCGGCGGGTATGCTCTGTTTAAACCCCGAGCAAAGGCCATGGTTGTCTGTTCATCCGAAGCCGGAAGTGATCTCATTCGTCCTATCAGGGAGCAAGATGCGACTTCTTGTGGTGTTTCTTCCTTTCTTTGTTCGGCCTTCGACTTGTTGGTTTCTGCCGCTGCTGCTTCGATGACATCGGCGTATATTTCTGCCGCGGGATCATCTTGAAAGTCGCTGTTTTTCTTCGTGCGTGCGTGAGTGATGGTGCGCTCGTCAGGGGAAGCTGTCTCCGGTGTTGCTACGCTGGGGGCCCTTGGATGGCTTTGCAACTAAGCAATGGCCAGTTGTTGTGCCTGCAACATTTCAAAAATATCGTGAAGACTAACTTCTCGTTCTTCCCGGGCCAGGGTTTTTTTGAACTTCCTGTCGGTCGCATTGTCGCACGCTTCTGTCGGCATGAGAAGTTTCGTTGACTTGCTGTGCGTCCTGTGAGTCCGCGTCTGCTAGTATTGGTCCGGGTACGTTATTGGGATCCTGTAGTGGTGCTCCGGCGGCCGGGATAGCTACACCATTTTCCCCGTGATCTTCGAGGCAGTCGTTCTCAGCTCTGTTCACTGAGCCAGACATTTTTACCTGAAATCAAAGGATCTTGGACAAGAAAAAGTGTGAAAGATGATATGCATTTATGTAATGAAACTAGCAAGAAAATAATCACTATTATTTTTAGCCCCATGGTGGGCGCCAAACTGTTTACCATGAAAATGGTAACGACAATTAAATTTATGAAATGGGACTCTAAAAATACGTGATCTATTCCCAAGCTAGTTGTTAGAGCAAATGATGCTAGTAATATGGAAACCAATGGTAGAGCGTGAGCTAAAACGAAATAAGGTTCGAACCGAAGGGCCTGCTACCCGGATGTAAGCTTGGCCGATGGGGACTTCGAGGTCGACCTCGAGGTCGACCTCGGGTTATCGGGGACAATCGAGAGTAGTATAACAGCTAAAGATATAATCAAACGAAGCTATCTATAACCGAAATTGAGTTTGTATAATGAAGAACACATATAGAGGCAAAGGATATCGAGATATCCTCAATATTAGTGAGAGTCAGTAGTTTAGTAAGAAGAGAGAGAGAAAGATATTATTGCACTTTGTAGAATTGTGGGAGCAACATCAGCCCCATCTCGGATCACAAGATTGTAGACTAGATTCAGCCCTTTTCTTTTAGTTTTATATTTGGTGGAGTAACTTTTTTGTCATCAATTATAAACGAACACTTCGGAGAGTCGAAAAATTCATATAGATAGATTTTAGACAAAATGGTTCGGAGTTTTGTGCCCATGTGCGGTTCATCGACATAACACATTGCAATAACAAGAGTAAATTTTAACTAATTTACTAATTGGACATCCCAAATCAAACGTAAGTAATTTTTGGAATTTTTTAAGGTATATACTTAATTTATCTCAAAACAATGTCAGAAGCAAAAACTGTTAGGGATGGAAAACGGTGCGGTGCGGTGCGGTTGCGGGGCAAACCTGCAAAGATTTTAACCCGCTCCGCATAACATTTGCACCCGCATACACCCGCCCCACACTCACACCCGTATCCACCCGCCCCGCCCCGCATATTTGTTTTCTTCATTTTTTTAGTTTTATTTCTTTTGAGCTTAAGGTTGGACTTTTTGATTTAATCAACCAAAAGATTGAAAGTTCTTGTGTTGCTCATATTCCGAATTTGACCTAAAAAATACAAGTTCTTGCTGCTCATTTTAAAAAATGCAAATATCTGTGCCACTCTCGGTGAACCTGAAAATCGAATTTCTGGTATGAGTGTAGTTCTATGAGGTCCAACACCAAGAATTTATTTGGGGAAGTGGATAGATAAACAAGTTGCAGCATTTTTTTGTTTTAATGTTGATAATTGTTTACCGTGAAAATGGTAACGATAATTAAATTTATGAAATGGGACTCTAAAAATACGTGATCTATTCCCAAGCTAGTTGTTAGAGCAGATGATGCTAGTTAGATGGAATTTAACGCTGGAGCGTGAGCTAAAACGAAATAATGTTCGAACCGAAGGGCCTGCAACCCGAATGTAAGCTTGGTCGATGGGGACTTCGAGGTCGAGCTCGGGTTATCGGGGACAATCGGGAGTAGTATAACAGCTAAAGATATAATCAAGCGAAGCTATCTATAACCGAAATTGAGTTTGTACGATGAAGAACACATATAAAATGAATAACACATATAGAGGCAAAGGATATCGAGATATCCTCAGTATCAGTGAGAGTCAGTAGTTTAGTAAGAAGAGAGAGAGAAAGATATTATTGCACTTGTAGAATTGTGGGAGAAACATCAATCCCATACAAGGTAGGGCGAGTCCCCTTTATATAGGAGGGGAAACTTAGCTATGAATACATGTATATCTAATTTACGAAATATGGAGATGTGATGGCTTGACTCGACGCCTCAGTGTAGGCTATGGATAGGCTGTCATGTCAGACTCAACTGCGTGTCTTGGGGGCTTCCCCCTTTGTCTTTATCTCGGCCTCGAATCGGACCTTGACAAGCCCCGAAGGAGAGGGCCAAGTCGTGGCTTCGTGTCCTCGGGGTCTCGAGGTACCTCCCCGAGATGGCTTGACGGCGGGAAATCGGGCCCTCTGATATCACCGCGTACAATTATATAGCAAACCTTGTTATTTTCAACACATATCTAGTTGCCAATTGATCAAGGACAGGGAAAAAGGTACGCAAAAATCTCATATTCTGTTGTTTTAATGGGATTGATGGAATACACCAGGGCCAAGTGACTAGATTTCACCGTTGGTAAAGCCCTTAGTGACCTTGGTTAGTTTTCTGCCCCTTAGGCGTGAATAGGACTATTTTTTCATAAAAAACCCGCACCCGCCCCGCGACCCGCAAAAATTTCTTTATAAAAAAATTAAACTCGCCTCGCACCGCTGCGCACCAGCAAAGCTCAAACCCGTACCACCAGTAACGATCCGACTGGTCATTTTGAGAAATTGTGTCCGGTTCGGCAGTTTGAGGTCACGAGCAGCTACATATTATGTGTATCGACTTGCGTGCTGGGTTGATTCTGTTTCTGGATGAATCAGAGCCGAATTGGAAGAAGGAATCAAGTTTTGGAAGCTCAAGCGGTGAGAATTTGACCCAAATTTGACTTTTGAGTAAACGACTCCGGAATGAGTTTTGGATGCTGTCGGTAGCTTTGTATGGTGATTTTAGACTACGCGTGCGTTCGGATTCGGATTTGGAGGCCCGTATGGTAATTTGAGTTATTTCGGCGAAAGTTGGAAAAGTTGAAGTTTGGAAAATGGAGAGGTTTGACCGAGAGTTGACTTTTTTACTATCGAGGTCGGAATGCAATTCCGAAAGTTGGAAAAGCTTCGTTACATCATTTGGGACTTTCCTGCAAAATTTGGTGTCGTTTGGAGTTGATTTGATATGGTTCGGACGCTTGGTTGCAATTCTAGAAGTTCTTGAAGTTCATAGTGATTTTCATGCGCTTTTGCATCCGGTTCGTGGTTCTAGAGGTTATTGGTGTTTCGATCATGCGGGGGAGTTCGTGTTATGTATTCAGACCTATGTGGGTGTTTGGTTTGGAGCCCTGAGGGCTCGGATGAGTTTTGTACGCATTTCAGAGTGTTTGAAAGAGGTTTAGCTGTGCTGGTGTTTCTGTTCTCGCATTTGCGAGGATTTCATCGCATTTGCGATGATCGCATTTGCGAGGATTTCATCGCATTTGCGATGACCGCGTTTGCGAGATCCTTCTCGCATTTGCGAAGATGGGCTGGGCAGGGGAAGTTCACATTTGCGAACATTTGGGCTGCTTTTGCGAAGGCCCTACTTCGCATTTGCGAAGTGTCTCGTCGTAATTGCGATGGAGGCAGGATACTTCAGGCTTCGCTTTTGCGCAGTATTCTTTGCTTTTGTGAGTTTGCATTTGTGAACCCAATGTCAAAAATTCAACATTTGCAGCCTACTAGAAGCCGGGCATTCCGAATCTTAGCTTTATTTTTCCATATTTTGAACCCTATGTTCGAGAGTGGGCGATTTTGAGAGAAGATTTTCATACCAAATCATTGGGTTAGTATCCTTAATCCTTTTCCAACTATATTTTGTGATTAAATCTTAGATTTAACATCAAATTTATGAGAATCTAAAGGAGAATTTGGGGAAAATTTGTAAAGTCTTTCAAAAATGTAGAATGATGATTTGAAGGACCAAATTGTATCGGAATTTGATAATTTTTGTATGGGTGAACTCGTATCGGAATGGGTATTGATTTTTGTAAATTTTATCGGGTTTCGAGTTGCGGACCCAGGGTGTTGACTTTTGTTGACTTTTTGCAAATTGTATAAGAATCATAGCTTTGTTAATTGAAATTGTTTTCTCTTGCATTGTTTGATGTATTTTAAGTCGTTTTTGGCTAGATTGAGCCGAGCGTTGATGAATTGGTAAAGGAAAAGCTAAATTGAGTATTGAATTGACTGGATTGAGGTAAGTATCTTGCCAAACCTTGTGTGGGGACTCGCCCTTAGGATTTGAGTCCTCTATGTTAATTGAAGCCTGTGCATGCGTGGTGACGAGTGTCTGCTCGGTCTTATTTGTGGAAAATTTGCCTTTAGAGTTCTTAGGTCCTTATATTCATTGATTGGGAAGTTTTCTGATATAATTGGGTTCCTATTTGCTAGTTTTATCCCTACATGCTCTACACGATGTTGTTAGCTTTTCTCTAACTCTTACTTGTTATTTGGTCCTTATTTGCCTTATGTCACGACCCCAGTTCACCCTCCATGAACATGTCGTGATGATACCTAGTTCCTACAACTAGGTAAGCCTAACAGTGCGGAATAACAACTAACATTTGCGGAATAATAAATTAAAACTGAACATACGGAAATAACAACTGTATATAAGGCCACTCAGCCTATACAACTCAAAATATGCGGAAGTCTACAACTAAATCCCAAAACCCGGAAACTCACGGGAAACACAGGCTAATAGAATGTAGTAAATTGCTCTACACCAGAATGTCTAAACAACATGAAAGGAAAGAAAAGGAACTATCTGCTAAAGCCGGAATAGAGTAGAGACTCCTGGTCTGCGAACGTAGCAGATATACCTCAAGTCTCAGCTAGGACGCTCCACCACGAGGATGATACGTCTGGGAGGAAGTACCTGGATCTGCACATGAAAAACATGCGCAGGAAGGGCATGAGTACACCACAGCGGTACTCAGTAAGTGCCAAGCCTAACCTCGGTTGGGTAGTGACGAGGAAGGTCAGGGCCCTACTGAGGTAACATAATAAATAATGAGATAACAGAAATAGTTTAAATAAAGTCTACAGCGAGAACCTAAACCAGGTAAATAAGGAAGAACAGTAATAGAAAGCAAAGGTAACAATACACGGAAAACTGCCCTCACAAGGAATAGTAGCCGGGGGATCTCTTGGTATCCCGAGGATCTCTTGGTATCCTCATCATCAACACTGGGGATCTCTCGGTATCCCGAGGATCTCTTAGTATCCTCAACAAGTAAGTCGGGGATCTCTTAGTATCCCGAGGATCTCTTGGTATCCTCAATAAGTAAACCGGGGATCTATTGGTATCCCAATATATATATAGAAACACATGTGCCAGGGATCTCTTGGTATCCCGCACCCTCAGTCCAGAATATCTCAAGTACAGGGGGATCTCCCGGGAAGCCGTCCCGTAGTCCCAAATTAAACACACAACAACAACGATTCCTAAATCTCGGAACAATGCTAAAAATCAGGACACGAAGTAGTAAATTATAGCCTAACATGCTTCACAGAGTACAAATAGCACAGTTAAAGCAAATAAGCAGGTAAGCCAGCTAAACATGAGTCTCTAAGCTAGCACAGGTACAAACTTACAGTTAAAATGAACAAGTAAACAAGAAAGCTCAATTTAAATACTTCAAGTAGAAACGGATTTACAACAATTAGCTCAAGTACGCGCTCGTCACCTCACGTACGGGGCATTCAAATATTCAAGATCATATCCTAAGGGAAAAAGGTCCCCCACACAAAGTTAGACAAGCCACTTACCTCGAACCGGCTCAATATCAACTAGAAATCACGCTCTTGCCACGAGTATCCGACTCCAAATGGCTCAAATCTATTCAATTCAATTACACATTGTAAATAACATCGCAAACACCTGGTTTTGCTAATAAATTCAAAGCTACGGCGTAAAATTAGGTGAAATGACCAAAATGCCCTCCAGGCCAACGCCCCGGAATCGAATAATTTTCACATTTTCAGAACCCTCGTACTCTCACGAGTCTAACCATATAAAAATCTCCCAAATCGGAGGTCAAATGCTCACTCAAAACTCCATAATTTAGCCAATGAAGTTTTACCCCAAATTATCCAATTTTGATCCTAAATTCGAATTCCAATGATACATTTAACTATATAATGATGAAATATAACTAGAAGGGATTAAGGAAACGTTACCCAATAGTCTTCTCTTCAAAACCCACTCAAAATCGCCCTTACCCGAGTTCTCAATTGATTTTTGTAACTTATGAACTCAAACCCTCGAAATTTCTATTTCTGCCCAGGGATTTCCGCTTCTGCGGACAAGGGACCGCATCTGCGGTCCCGCTTATGCGGAACAAATGCCGCTTCTGCGGCTATTAACTAAAATCCAGGGGTTCCGCTTCTGCGGTCTTAACCGCACCTGCGGTAGCCTCTTCTGCGAAATACTTACCACTTCTGCGATTTCTCACCAATGACCCAGGGCTGCATCTGCGACTTATACCTCGCAGGTGCGTAACCGCTTCTGCGGTCAAACTTCCACACCTGCGGAAACTGAAGGGAGCCCAAATTCCGCTCCTGCGATGGGTTGGCCGCTTATGCGGCTCTGCTTCTGCGGTTCCCAAGCCGCAGAAGCGAAAATACCAGAAGAGAGAAAAACCAGCTGCTGCAACACTTCAAAAATTCTTCCGTTAACCACCCGAAATCATCCCGAGGCCCCCGGGACCTCAACCAAAAGTACCAATACCACCTAATACCTTATTCAAACTTGCACCAATCCTTAAAACACCTAAAACAACACCGGAAACCCGATTAAATCAAAGATTCAAGCCTAAGAACTACAAGTTTTCCTCGAAATACGCTTTCGATCAAAACCTAACCAAAACACGTCCGAATGACCTGAAATTTTGCACACACATCCCAAATGACATGACGGAGCTACTGCAACTTTCGGAATTCCAATCCGACCCTCGGATCAAAAACTCACTATCGGACCGGAACTTCAAAAATTCAAACTTCGGCATTTCAAGCCTAAATGAGCTACGAGCCTCCAAAATACATTCCGAACACGCTCCCAACCCCGAAATCACCTAACGGAGCTAACGGAACCATTGGATTTCCATTCCAAGGTCGTCTTCACACTGTTCTGATTACGGACCATTTTTCAACACTTAAGCTCTCATTTAGGGACTAAGTGTCCCAAAACTCTCCAAAACTTAACACCGAACGTCCCGGCATACCAAAATAGCAGAAATGAACTTAGGGGAAGCAGTTAATGGGGGATCGGGGCGTAAATTCCAAAAACGACCGGCCGGGTCGTTACACCTTAATTGAAGTGATTGCCTTCCTTGTTGTTTTGATACTTCTTAATTGTGAGTTCCTCTATGACTTTGTGCAAATATGCTACATATCCAATTGTTGTGGTTGCCAGTGAAGTTATCATGTGCCTTACATGTCTTGTTGTCCTTGTAAAGGTTGTTGTATTCCTTTGACTTTTACATAATGCTCTTGTATCCGTGTACTCATACTCTTGGTAGTAGAAATTCTTGTGATTGAGTTGTGGATTTGTTGTTGTTGTTGATTTAAGCTATTGTTTGGTGGGATCGGTTTGCACACCGTAACAGAAGGAATAAGGGTGATATATTGAGGAGGAATAAGGGAGAATTGATATTGTCTGGTGGGATCGGGTTGCACACCCTAACAGGAGTAATAAGGGTGGACATGTGGGATCGGGTTGCACGCCAGAAAAGGGGAAATAAGGGTGATATATTAAGGAGCAATAAGGGTGGACTGGTGGGAACGAGTTGCACGCTACAACACATATATATATTATTTACTTTTATTGTAATTGTTAAGGAGGAATAAGGGAGGATTGGTGGGATCGGGTTGCACGCCGCAACATATATATACTATTTACTCTTATTGTAATTGCTACGGAGGAATAAGGGAGGATTGGTAGGGTCGGTATGCGGCCGCATTAATATATGTTCTTATGTATTCCTCTCTGACTCTGCAAGTTATTCGGTAGTTTTACATTTCACTTAGGGATTGGTTATTGCTGGATACTGATAGGACCCTAGTTCATTTGTTCAAGACTTTGGTAATTTATATGTTGGGTTCCACTTAGTTTGAGGATCGGGTTATTGGCATTGAGTTATTGACTTGTCGTTGTTCCTTGAATTCTTCCTGAAACTATTACTCTGGTGAATTAATTTTCAAAGTAAATTTACTACATTGAATCATTTCCTCCTGTCCTGCTACGTTGTTAGTAATAGAGTGATTTAAAATAAAGGAATTCGTACCACGCTACTTTGTATGACTTTTTAATTTGAACTCGCCGTATATATATATATATATATACACACACACACACACACATTTCAATAATTCAAATTCCTATAATTGTCATATCTTATTTCAATTAGTTTCACAATTAAATTTCCTTAACCCGATGAGATTGAATCTTACTTAAAAAGGAATTTCTATTAAGTTTTAGTTGAATAAATCCTATATTAAAGGAAATAATTTATTCGATGTTGTATTTTATTTGAAAAGGGTATTTTCTTCATTCAAATGATTTCTAAAAATAACTTCATCTTTTCACGCTGATTTCCTAATTAGTTTAGAGACTGTAATTTATTTTATGTTATATAAATGAGACTCCTTGAACATCTTAATTGCATTGGTTACGGACATTATGTACTAGGTAGCACGTGGATTTTGTTGTGCAAAGTGAAATGGAAATATGTGGGCACAAGGTGCCATTTGTGCTAAAGGTTTGGATATTGACATTATGATATGAGGTACCGAGGATTGAGATGGCCGGCATTGTGTATTAGAAATGATCTTATTGATTGAGTTAACATCGCCTTCTTTATTTGAGCACAATTTTACTTGTCTGTGTCCCAGCTATATTGGTGTTAATTTACTTGGCTATTTTTCGTTACCATCCGTGTTTCCCTTTATTGTCTCTACCGTTTGTAGTTTGATTTCCCCTGCTATTGATATTACTTTGTTATCTTTATCTTGATAGTTTATTATCATGTCCTGTTCAATTTATTAACCACTAGGTGTCTTGACTGTTCCTCGTCAGTCGTCACTACTCCACCGAGGTTAGTCTTGATACTTACTGGGCACCACTGTGGTGTGCTCATACTACACTTCTGTACATTTTTGTACAGATCCAGGTATTTGATCGATAGTAGTTGCGCGGATCGTCGCGGTGGAGATTCAAGGTAAACCTGCTGCTGCATTCGCATGCCTCAGAGTCACCTTCATTCGTACTTATTTCCGTATATTTGTCCATTTGTTCTAGGACAAAGATGTATTTATTATGTATAACTACTCCTAGAAAGGCTTATGACTTGTATTACCGGTTTTGGGAATTATAATTGTTCAAAGTTATTTAATTTGAAGTTAGTGATTATCAATGTTATTTCTATTAATGCTAGTCTTACCTAGTTTAGAGACTAGATGTCATCACGCTTCCTTCGGAGGAATTTTGGGTCGTGACACCACCCCGCATAGGTTGAAACCCGGCCCGTCCTGCCCCATTGCCATCCCTAAAAACTGTCAATCTCGGAGTACTCATGTATTTTTCATGGTTGATAGTAATAGTGGCAAACGGTCCGGGCTCGGTCCCAAACGCGCTTCACGGGCCGGGCTTAAACGGTCCGGGCTTAAACGGACCCGGTCTTCGTGGGTCGGGCTTAAACGGACCCGGGCTTCATGGGCTTTTGGGTGTAACCAGACCGGGACCGTGTACTAATGGTCCCGGTCCTAAACTATTTTTTTTAAATTTTTTTTATCTAATGTAATTTCTTGTAAATTATATAGCTTATATATATATATATATCTGTAAATACATATATACTTTATACAATGCTTAAATGTGTGTGTATATATATATATATATATATATATATATATATATATATATATAACACAAATTGTCTCAAATCAACTTAAATACGAATTGTCTCAAATCAACTTAAAATCTTAAATACGAATGTCTGGAGAAAGACAACTCTTTATATGACTCCTTAAACAGCCTGTGCCCTCCTTTGGATGACGAGTGTAGACTCGACCACAGTTCTTGCACTTTATTATGTAAACTTCTTCATTTTCTTCTACCACATTAAAGTGTTCCAAAACAAATGGGTGCAATCTAGAATCACCGGGCATGATTTAACTTTAATTAAGAATTTGAGTTTGAGAAATGAGAGATGAGTGAAGACTTGAAGACAAGAATATTGACTTTTAGCGATCAAATTCTAACGAAGGGCTTTGAGTCCAGTCGTTATAAGTATATTTATGACGACCAATTTTTTTTCCGGTCGTCAAATCAATTTTTAGTATAATATTAACGAAAGGATAATTTTTTGTCTTTAAAAATCATGAAATCCGGACGTTAAATATAAAAATTGGGCGCTAAATTTTTTCCCTCTTTTTTTGCAACCCACAATCAGCCTACGCACCCCCTCAACTCTCTTCCCTCCCCCTCCTCTACCCCCCCCCCAAAGAAAAAAGAAAAACGAAAGAGTATATCTATATTTTAGAACTAGAAAACTTACATTTACGTAAAGTAGAGAGCTAGTATCTCAGAAATTGAACACATCAAAGAATTACAGTTTGGGTTATTCTCTGCAACCTAGAGTTTCAATCTCCTTCTTGTCAGGTATGCTCTAAACTTGCAGTCAATTATTTTGTTCAAATATGTGTATAAGTTGTCGAAGGAATGCCTTATTTTTTCGAAATTTGGATTGAAGCTGTTGAAAGATCAATCTCTTAAAATTATGTTTATTTTTATACCAAGTATAGTGTGCTGCCAAATTTGCATATTAGTTGTTGAAGGAATGTCAAAATCACTCTGTTAGAGCCTTATTCATCATAGGATTTACTGGAAATCATTGGAAATTTCTTTAATCCTTGTTGCATAGATTCATTAGAGTTGATTCTTAAACATCTATACGGAGTTATTGAAGGGTGCTTTGTAAGGATTAATTATTTTTTTGGTTTGAAATTGGGCATTTTTTATGTTATCAGTTCTCTCTTTGTTTTTCAAATACTGGGTTGCATCTTATAATTACATATGCTCCAAACTTATAGTTATATGTAGGTTTTATGACATTACTGATGAATTTGCAGAAGTTGGTTCTTTATTTTCATTGAATATTGCTCGTTAATAAGAACTCAACTGAATTACTAGCAAAGAATGAGAGTGAAGCTCACTTAAAGGGCAATTATGAAGAATTTCCCTTGAATAGTGTGCTCGAGTGGAACTCAACAATGGAGTTCTGAGTGATTGAAGAGAGAGAGAGAGATGAGAAAGAAAATAGAAATTTCTTATTCCAAACATTACATGAGAGTTATAGAATTGGGGAAAATCAAACTATATAGGAAAGGTGGGAAAGTTAGTTGTAACTAACTTTAGGAAGCTCCCTTTCTTTCAGCTGCCTAGCACGTGCAACACACGTGAGTTTTACTAACAAACTTTTAACCAACTTATAATTGACTCTAACTAATAACGCAGCTAACTATACTAACTCTTAGCTAATAGGATACTTAGCTAATAGGATCGTATCAACTACCCCCCTCTACAGACAATCCTTGTCCTCAAGGATAAAACAAAGGAAACCTCTGCTTAAGGACACGTGCTTAAGGACATACTTAGCTATCTTCAGGAGCAGCATTAAACCATTTGACCAAAACTTGAGAAACAACACGTCCATGTTTTTGAATCATACGTCTCTCCAGTATAGCTTCTGGTTCCAATAGAACATGACCTTCATCTGAGAGCACTAATGGTAAGGTAACTGTGGCTGAGTGAGATCCAATCTTCCTTTTCAGTTGGGAAATATGGAAAGTAGGATGAATCTTTGCACCAGTCGACAGATCCAAAGTGTAAACAAGTGCTCCTACTTTAGCAAGGATCTTGAAAGGTCCAAAAAACTTGGGTGAGAGCTTCTGAAGACCATGTGACTTGAGAGAGAGCTGTCTATAAGGTTGTAGCTTGACATAAACCCAATCTCCTACTGCATATGTTCTATCAGTTCTTCCTTTGTCAGCTTGGGCCCTCATCCTATTCTGAGCTTTCTCCAAATGAGATCTCAACAGTCTGAGGGTGGCTTCCCTAGCCTGGAGACTTCTGTCGACCAAATCCAATTGGGAGTCAAAACTCATATAAGGAAGCAAGGGAGGAGGCTTCTGACCATAGATTGCCTCATAAGGGGTCATGTTGGTGCTGGAGTGAAAGGATGTATTGTACCACCATTCAGCTAGTAGTAACCACTGTGGCCATGTTCTTGGTTTCTCAAATGTCATGCATCGAAGGCAGGCTTCCATACATCTGTTAACCACCTCTGTCTGGCCATCTGTTTGAGCATGGTAAGATGTGGAAGTTAGGAGGGAAACCTGCTGTAATTTGAACAATTCCTTCCAAAATTTACTTGTAAACACAGGATCCCTATCTGACACTATTGACTTAGGCATTCCATGAAGTTTAAACACCTGATCCATGAACACCTGAGCCACTTCCAATATAGTATAAGGGTTCTTGAGGGCTATGAAATGGGCAGCCTTGCTCAGTCGATCCACCACTACAAAAATCACTTCCTTTCTAGCAACCTTAGCAAGCCCTTCAATGAAGTCCATGGAGATGTCTTGCCAAACCTTCTCTGGTATAGGTAGGGGCTGAAGTAATCCCGGATAAGCTACAGTTTCATTTTTGCATTTTTGACAAATATCACAGCTCCTTATATAGTTGTAAACATCCTGCTTCATTTTCTTCCAATAGAAATCCTGTTTGAGCCTTTTCAAGGTGGTTGTAATGCCAGAATGACCTCCTATAGGACTGTCATGGTAATAAGATAAAAGTTTAGTTTTGAGTACTTGATCAGCACCAATCACCAATTTATTCTTCCTGTTTAGAATACCATTGTGAAACCTATAGTAAGGTTTAGTGGTTTTGCCCTCTTGTATGGATTTGATAAGTTGTTGGAGTGTGGGGTCCTGAGTCCATGAAGCTTTGACTGATTCTAAAATATCTGAGCTGACATTGGAAATACTATATAATTGAATGTCCTCTTCCCTCCTAGATAAAGCATCAGCCACAATATTCTCTTTTCCCTTCTTGTAGTCAATAGAATAGTCATAACCAAGCAACTTGAAAAGCCATTTCTGCTGGCTTGGAGTAGTGATCCTCTGCTCCAACAGGTACTTAAGGCTATGGTGATCAGTTCTGATGGTGAATGGTCTTCCCAGCAAATAGGGTCTCCACTTCTGTACAGCAGATACTAAGGCCAATAACTCTCTTTCATAGACTGATAGTGCCCTGTTCTTGGCCGATAAACCCTTACTAAAGAAAGCAATAGGTTTATTATTTTGAGCCAGAACATCTCCAATCCCTTCACCAGAAGCATCAGTTTAAACTGTGAATGTTTTTGAAAAATCTGGGAGAGCTAGAACAGGTGCTGAAGTGATGGCTCTCTTCAATTCTTCAAAAGCAGTAGTGGCTGCTACATTCCATTGAAAGTTTCCCTTTTTGAGCAAATCAGTTAAAGGCCTTGCAATAACACCATACCCCTTGATAAACCTCCTGTAATAACCAGTCAATCCCAAGAACCCCCTTAGACTCTTGATTGAAGAAGGTAGTGGCCAGTCCACCACTTGTTGTATCTTCTGATTGTCCATAGACACACTATGTTCAGAGATAATGTGACCTAAGTAGTCAATCTAAGTGACTCCAAAAGCACATTTACTCTGTTTGATGAATAAGGTGTGGAATCTCAGCACCTTAAAAGTCTCTTCCAAATGTGCTAAGTGGTCAGTCCAACCTTGACTGTATATGAGGATATCATCAAAGAAAACTAGGATAAACTTTCTGAGGAATTTGTGGAAAATCTTATTCATTAAGCTTTGAAAGGTAGAAGGGGCATTGGTTAAACCAAAAGGCATAACCAGGAATTCATAGTGGCCATGGTGAGTCCTAAAGGCAGTCTTAGGTATGTCTGGTTCAAACATCCTAATCTGATGATAACCAGCCCTTAGATCTAACTTAGAGAAGTACTTAGCACCATGTAATTCATCCAGCAGCTCTTGAATTACAGGAATTGGGAATTTGTCCTTAACTGTGCAACTGTTTAACTCCCTATAATCCACACATAAACGCCAGGATCCATCCTTCTTCTTGACCTTCACAATATGGGATGAATAAGGACTGGTATTGTTCCTTATAATCCCTGAATCTAACATCTCATTCACCATTTTTTCAATTTCATTTTTCTGCACATTAGGATATCTATAAGGTCTAATATTGATAGGAGAAGTACCTTTCTTCAGGATTATCTTATGGTCATGCAGTCTAGAAGGAGGAAGTTGTTTTGGCTCTTCAAAGAGATCATTGTACTGCTGTAATATAGCTTGTAGCTCCCAATTCATACTAGGCTCCTTGGGTAAGCTTTCCATTGCTAACAAACTAATTTTCACACTTTGTTGCTGGTGCTCAATGAACAACCCTACAGATATCATACACAACTCTGCAGGTTTGGCCAATAACTTATCCATGCTGCCTTGCTGAACCATCTTGGTAGTTGGAGGTTGTATTCCCCTCAATGACACCTTGTGCCCCATAATGCTGAACTCCATTCTAAGCTTTTTGAAGTTCCACATAATATCCCCCAGTGTAATTAATCATTGAATACCCAAAACCATGCTGCACCCCCCAATTGGTAATACCAACATGTTTGAATCAAAGGACACACCATGCATCTTCCACATCAGCTTCTTACATATGTAGTTGTTTTTCACTTTCTTCCCTTCAGCTACAGACACATCAAAAGGAGCTATAGCTGTCTAAACACAACCCAATTTCTTGGCAGTATTATGGTCCAAAAAATTGTGAATGCTGCCAGTATCAATCAGGACCTGCACAGCCTTGCCCTTGAATGACACAGTTACTCTCATAGTCCTAAAATCATGCAGACACATGAGGCAAAATGGACCCCTCAGCATTAGTTTCCCATCCCTGACCAATCATGCTCAATAATTCTGCTGAATCCAGCATCACATCCTGCTCCATCTCCACCCCTTCTAACTCCTCTTTCACTTCCATAGAAAATAGTTGTCTCCTATTTTTACACACATGACCAAAACTGTATTTCTCATCACAATTGTAACAAAGTCCTTTACTTCTTCTTTCCATCATTTTAGCGTCAATACCACACAAGATGGGGGTAATTTGTGTGGTACCCAATTTTCGCTTAACTACTCTATAGAAGAACTGGTTCTTCTAGGTGTTCCAACAACTACTGTTTGCGGAATAATAAATATAGAAAATAAAGAACACAGAGATTTTTACGTGGAAAACACCTGGCTCAAAAAGTGAAAAAACCACGACCTACTACTCAGTAGGATTTTCCCAAACTTCCACTAAAATCACTGAGCCAAAATAGCATTTACAAAAACTCTTCGTAAACCTAAGGATTAACTCTAATCCCGTTGTGGCACATAGCCTCAACTGCTGCGACAACTTCAAGTTAACTCTAACTTGAATACTCTAGGTACCTAATACAATTGCTTCTATGAAAGCTGAAAGGTACAATGTTAAACCACCTACTACAATTGAACTAGAATAAAAGATAGACACTTGGAACTGGTTCTTCTATCTCGTTCAAGTAGCTTCAGGAGTGCACACTCAAATCTCACATAAATTGCTTGCAAAATCGCCTTGCTCTTTTGTTCTCAATTTTGTTTTAACTTCTGCGTATGTGCATTACCTGTAAAAGAGAACAACACTGACATTTAATAGGTTAGTAATCAGAGTTTGATTGGGATTCAATTTCTGCTCTTCTATCGCGGAAGAGTTCATGATGATCTCAAACTCTAACACTATCTTCATCCTAGATTGTGTTCTTTTCATATAAGGAGACTTTCTCCCTTTATCTAATATGCAACCTTTTCGATTATATCAGGAGATATTGCTGCTTGATCAGTAGAACTTATCTCCTTCACGTGCGTCTCACATGTATAGGTTGATCATGACTGTGCTTCACAAGATGGACCTGGTCCATGTCTGAGTTCTTTTGTCAATCTTCAAAACTTCACCTGTTCTTGGGCCAACAAATTCCCCCTTTTTGATGATGACAAACTCTGTGCTTTTTACTTATTTGGAACCTGTAAGAACTCAGCTTAACCATCAATACTAAACCTAGAAAATTCACTTATCATCAAGGACCATGTTAATTAGGTTATAAATATCACTTATTTCAGAATGTGTAAAGCCACAATGTCTCTTCCCCCTTTTGGAATCATCGAAAAGTTGCATACAAAGTGGAATTCCCAGATTTTAATAAGTACTCATGGCCACTGGGGCAACTGCAAGTGCAATCATGGTGTAATCATCGGTAATCAAGCAAACATTTTTAACTATCAAGGACAGATTAATAGTGAACAAGAGCAAAATAGTAGTTATCATTGACAGAGATATGTTGCCACCAACAATCCACAAAAAGAAAGAAAAACATTCAAACCATGAGCAAAAACAAAAGATAGAAAAATCCCTAATCTGGGTCACTGAGGTGCTAAACAAGTGCAGGAGACAAAAGCTAGGAATCCTAAGGCTTGGAGGAACTAGAGGGTTGGGTTTGGGTTTGGAGAAGGTTCAGCATGTTATGAAGAATTCCATCATTCTTCTCCTTTTCTTTGGCAAGCTCAGTTCTGAGACTATCCCTCTCAGCTTCCGCTTCAGTCACACGAGCCTTGAGCCTAGCTATTTCAGCATCCTTGGCTACACATTCCTGAACCAAAGTCCTGACTTTGCTGTTGATGGGTGTCTTCTGGGATGAACCAGGTTCATTTGGGATGGCATTGACTGCATAGTCACAAGCAAGAAGAGTATTGATGCCAAAGTGATCCTTGCTCGAGGCCATTTCCCACTTCTTCAAAGGCACATTGCACCTATCCAGCACAGTAGTCAGAATAAAGCCATAGGGGGTAGCATGAGCCTTTGAGCCATTGATGACCCTATCCAGCAGCTTGATGATGAAGGCAGGCCAATTTATTTGCCTTTCACTCTCCAGGCACTCCATAAGCACTAGATCCATGTAATTGGCAATGTGCCTTCTCTCCTGTCTGGGCAACAAGCACTTGTTGACAAATTCAAAAAAGACCTTGTGCTCAGGCCTCATTTCACTTTTTTGCATAGCGCTGGCTTCATTCACATCTTCAGAATCACAGAACCTCCTAGTAACTGCAAGAGTAGTAGGGAGGGAATCCAGGCAAGGCCACCTTTGCCTTGTATAGTCATCAAACCCTTCAGAGGGTATGTCCAGGATCTCTCCCAGTTTCTTTGCATCAAACTGCACTTGAACTCCTTTCACCAGGTTATTAACCTTGCCATCCTTAACCAAAGCATTAGCCATAAACTCAATTAGCTCATTTCTGGCTAGCCTACCATCCATTTGAAGGACCATGTCCTTCCATCCTTGAGTAGCTAAAGCACTCACCAATCTTATCATTCCTAGTTCCACAAGGTCTTTCAGTAGTCTACCCTTTAAATTATTCTTTTGCCAAACATGGCAAACTTATCTTGTTCCTTCTCAGAATCAACTTCTTCTTCTCCAATCCAGTCCTCATCTTTAGAAATTTTTGATTGTTTGTTTTTCACTGCAGATCTTTTCCTCTTGTCTAGTGTAGGTTCAACAGCCTCAGACACAGAGGAAGGCTTCTTGGAGGAAGTCTTGGCCTTTCTGGGCTTGGGGGTCGAAACCTCCACTGATGTACCCCTTTCTTGATGGACCAGTTCCATCTCCTCTTCCTCAGCAGCCTCTAAGGATTCAGCAACCTTTCCCTTCCCTTTATTCATTCTCTTTTTCTTACTTTCAGCTAAAGCCCTTTGTAGATCAGCTTCACTCTGTTTCACCTTGCTTCTTGTGGCTCTACCTTTTGGCAATGAAGAGGCAGTAGGTGTTGGGGATGAAGCCTTTCTTTTCTTGGAAGGCTTAGGAACACTGGGGGCTTTTGTTGTGGGAGTTATGCGTTTCTTTGGGTCATATCTTGCCCCAACCTTTTTCAGCAGGTCTGCTAGAGTCTCTTCAGTAGATGAAACAGGTTCATCTCTCTGTGTGCTCAGATGAACCAACCCCTCAGCAGCTTCCCCAGAACCACTTCCCCCTGACTTCATACCACTTTCTTCTACCCTTTCTTGTGCAACCCCACAGATAGCAGGCACTACTTCTTTCCCATTTCCCCTCTCTTCACCACATGCACCCTCTCTCTCTTTTTCTTTTTCAGAATTCTTTTTACCTCCACTCCTTCGTATCTTAGGCAATTCAACATCCCTAATGGGTCCAACCAGAACAAACCTAGTCTCTAGGTTTTCAGTCACAGATGAACGTACCTTAGAAGGGGATTCTTGAGTCTTTTCAGAATCAGAAGACCCATGTCCTTCCCCCTCAGTAGCGGATTGATATGATTTAGAAGCAGAGCTGGAGTCGGAGTTTTGAGCTTGGCTTGCTTTCAACTTCTCATTTGATGTCTTCCTCAGAGCCCCAGACGCTACGGTCTTTCAAGCAAGCATTTTCACCCTTCGAAGTCTAGGTTTTGGAGATGCACTGGGTGGAGGAGGTGAGGATGAATTTGAAGGAGTGGGTGGTGGAGGAGTTCCAGGATTGTCTTGTAGGTTAGTCATCCTTGTTGGTTTCTTGAGAGAATTGTGGAAATTTGAGATTTGAAGAAGAAGGCATGTGAAAGTGAAGAAGAATTTTTGACGGTTTGGAATTATTAAGATGGCAGGAGAAATGATGTGTATTTAAAGAGAAATACACATTTAATAGGTAACGACAGCTTTTGGCATTGGTCAATTAGAGGTCTAATCAACCTGAAATTCCAGATTTTGAATGATCGGTTTATCTTCCCTAGATTTTGGGCAAATTTTTCGGTTTTGAGTTCTAGGCAGACGAAACTGGTTCAAAGCTAATGGGTAGAATTTTCTAGGAGTTGAACAATTTTAGGACTTCTGCTCATGATTTAAATATTAATCTTTCTAATTGTGCAGAGTATAGAAAACATACCTTAGCTTTCATATGAACCCATACTGATGAACCAGGTTCTTCATTTAGAATTCTCTTGAACATGCCTCACATGCCATAATAGATAAAATTTTGTAAGAGATCAATGATTCATATAAACACATGTCACAGGAGTATACTAATTAAAGTATGAAGCTGAGTAAGAATTAATCTAGATATTTACACAAGTTCAGCGTTCCTAGCCGAAGAATTTTTTTTTCATTGTGTATTCTGAGCTGGACCTATCAGGTGATCTTAATCATCCCTAATTCCAACCTGTTCCTCTCAAAGTTTTCTCTACTCAATGCTTTAGTGAAGATGTCAGCAATTTGTTTATCAGTAGCACAGAATTCTATGGAGATCAATCCTTTCTCATAGTTATCTCTTAAGAAGTGGTGTCTAACATCTATGTGCTTAGTCATCTTATGATGAACATGGTTCTTTGTCATACTTATAGCACTAGTGTTACCATAGAATATAGGAATGCAACCCACTTCAATACCAAAGTCTATCAGCTGCTGTTTAATCCATAGCAATTGAGCACAACAAGAGGCAGCAGCAACATATTCAGCCTCAACAGTGGATAAGGCCACTGAATTTTGCTTTTTAGTGGCCCATGATACAAGACATGAACCAAGAAAATGAGCCATACCTGAGGTGCTTTTCCTATCGACAAGAAAACCTGCATAATCAGCAGCAGCATACCCTACTAGATTGAAATTACTACCTTTAGGGTACCAAAGACACAGATAAGTAGTGCCTTTCAAATATCTCAGTATCCTCTTGACAGCAATCAAGTGAGACTCATTTGGATTTGCCTGGAAGCGAGCACAAAGCCCTACACTGAAGACTATGTCACGTCTGCTGGCAGTAAGGTACAAAAGTGAACCAATCATACCCCTATACAACTTCTGATCAACTGATGAACCAGGTTCATCTATATCTAATTTAGTGGCAGTTGCAATGGGGGTGTCTGTTTCCTTTTTGATCAGTTCCTTTGCATACTTCTGCTGATGGATCATGGTTCCATTTGGGTTTTGTTTGATCTGTAAGCCTAAGAAAAAATTAAGCCCATCATACTCATTTCAAACTCACTCCCCATTAGTTTGGCAAAATCCTTACTTAGTTTATCAGTGGTGGCCCCAAAAATTATGTCATCAACATATATTTGTACCACAAGGAGATCCTTACCTTTTTCCTTTAAGAATAGGTTACTGTCAATTTTACCTCTTTTGTAGCCATGTTCAAGAAGGAATTTGGACAGTCGTTCATACCATGCTCTAGGAGCCTGCTTGAGTCCATAGAGAGCCTTGTCTAATTTGTACACATGCTCAGGACATTCCCTGCTCTCAAACCCTGGAGGTTATTTCACAAACACTTCTTCTTTCAGGTAGCCATTCAGGAAGGCACTTTTGACATCCATCTGATGGAGAGTGAATTCCATGTGTGCTGCAAAAGCTATGAGGAGTCTTATTGCCTCTAGTCTTGCAACTGGAGCAAAAGTCTCATCATAATCGATACCCTCCTCTTGGCTGTAACCTTGTACCACAAGTCTTGCTTTATTTCTTGTAACAGTTCCATCTTCATCAAGTTTGTTTATGAAGACCCATTTTGTGCCAATGACTGATCTGTCCTTGGGTCTTGGAACTAGATGTCAAACTCGACTTCTCTCAAACTGATTGAGTTCATCTTGCATTGTGTTTACCTAATCTGCATCCTGCAAAGCCTCAACAATATTTTTAGGTTTAATAAGAGATAGGAAAGCATCAAAAGCACACAAATTCTTTAATTGTGATCTAGTTTTGACTCCAGAGGTTGGATCAGTGATTATGTTCTCAATGGGATGAGAACTTTGATACTTATGAGGTTTCACAACCAACTGATTTCTGCTAGATGTTTCTCCCATGTTCTGTTGCTGAGGAAGAGGGTCATGAACAGGTTCCTTTAGGGGATTTGTTTCAGTTCCTCTTTGATCAGTTCCCCCTATCAGGTTGTCCTGGATGGAAGAACCTGTTCCTTCTTTTGGTGCCACTTTAGCCTGTGATGAGACTTCAATCAAATATCTTACCAGCCCAATAGCCTCATATTCATGTTCCTGTCTCTCAGAAAGAATGTTAGTTTCATCAAATACTACATGCACACTTTCTTCTACACACAAAGTTCTTTTATTGAACACTTTATATGCTTTGCTATGTGAAGAATAACCCAGGAATACTCCCTCATCAATGAAGTCTAGCAATAGCTCAGACAACTTTTCTTTAGATAGAAATTTAATCTTGTCTTTGAGAAGGAGGACACTTACCTCTTGTTCATCATCTGATTCTCCGATGGCCATAAGTGTTTGTTCTTCTCCAGCTTCATCTTCTGAGTTCTCATCTGAGGTTTCTCCCCAAGCAGCAACCATAGCCTTTGTTGATCCTTTTTTCCTTTTGGGTTGAACCTGTTCCTTCTTCTTGTTCCTTCGTTCAGCCCTTTCCTTCTTCCATTCAATTTCCCACTGAGGACAGTTTTTGATTATGTGATCAGTCTTACCACATTTGTAGCAACCCTCGTTAGTCTGCTTCTCAGGAGCCCTAGGTTTGTTGGAGGTTGTACCTCTTGAAGAACCCTTTCCTCTCATTAGGTACTTTTTGAAATCTCTTTTGATCATAGCCACTTCATCATCCTCCAGATCTGCACCTTCAGCTATTCTAAGAGACAGACTTCTTTCCTTCTTGGGTGCATCCATTTTCATGGTTTGCCTCGTCAGTTCATAGGCAGTGAGATTTCCAATCAGTTCATCCAGCTTGAGGGTAGCAATGTTCTTGGATTCCTGAATAGCAGTGATTTTGCTTTCCCAAGTCACTAGTAAAACTCTTGTCAAGATCTTCTCAACCTTGTCTTCTTCAAGAATAATTCTCCCAAGAGATTTAAGTTCGTTTGTTAATGTTGTGAACCTTGTGTACATCTCCTGGATAGTTTCTCCTCCCTTCATAGTGAAATTCTCATATTGAGAATATAGCAGTGTTCCTCTTGATCTCTTTACTTGAGGAGTTCCTTCATGAGCCACTTGCAACGTGTCCCATATCTCTTTGGAAGTAGTACAGCTTTGAATCCTGCTGTATTCATCTGGACCCAGTCCACACACAAGCCATTTCTTGGCCTTGGCATTCTTCTCCCATTTCTTCAAATCTTCAGCAGTGCAGTCAGCTCTTGTCTTTGGCACGTCCACTCCTTCATCATTCTTCTTTGTAGTTGCCAGGGGACCATCAGTGACTATGTCCCAAAGTTCATAGTCCTCTCCTATGATATGATCTCTCATCTTGTTCTTCCACCAAGAATAGTACTGACCATTAAATAGTGGAGGCCTAGCAGTGGATTACCCTTCCCAGTTTCCAGGTGGTGCACTCATCTTGATCTTTTCCTAAGGTGTTAACCTCTTCAAGGATAACCCGCTCTGATACCAATTGACGTCTTAAGCGTCAATACCACACAAGAGGGGGGAGGGTGATTTGTGTGGTACCCAATTTTCGCTTAACTACTCTATAGAAGAACCTGGTTCTTCTAGGTGTTCCAACTACTACTGTTTGCGGAACAATAAATACAGAAAATAAAGAACACAGAGATTTTTACGTGGAAAACACCTGGCTCAAAAGGTGAAAAAACCACGACCTACTACTCAGTAGGATTTTCCCAAACTTCCACTAAAATCACTGAGCCAAAACAACATTTACAAAAACTCTTTGTAAACCTAAGGATTAACTCTAATCTCGTTGTTGTCGGGCCCCCTTTTTCTCGCGAAATCGGGCTTATGACATTTGGGAGGACAACTCGTTCCCTTTTAGGAATTGGGTTTGAATTGAAGAGTCGCCACCTAATGATTAAAGTGCATTAGGACACTAGGAAGGGTTTGATTTGAGTAACCAGAGATTGGGTAAGGGCTTGAAATTATCCCGAAGGGAAGGTGTTAGGCACCCCTATGGATCCACTAGTGTGGTTCCCGGCCAAACTATTGTTGTGACTTAAGTGCAAATAACACATAGGCAAATAAAAACTTCAAGTAATTGGGGATTTTCACATAATGGTTACAAATAAGCAAAGTTAGAAAGAACCAAAAGGAAATTGATCATTCTTAGGGAAATAGTTTAAAATTTGGAGAAGAAGAATACTATAAAGCAATGCTATATGCGCTATCCTTTAAAGATATTAGTAAGTCACTGTAATTTGCTCGGAACTGATAAGATTGGCGGTATAGGGCTATGACAATATCGGTTATTAGGCAAAGTAAACAGTAGACATTCATACTACTATACGGGGGGTGGAGGTGACAAGGTAAGATATGATATGGATGACAGCGAACATTGCACGTGTATCCCCACTACTGACGAGGCACGTGATTACGGCTTGATGTGCTGTGGGGTGATCCCTATAGTTTATAAGCGACGTAGACGCCCTCTTGCATTGTGTTCTTTGTTCCTTAGCTTG
>NW_017671026.1:0-24948 GCF_001879085.1 Nicotiana attenuata
CAGCCGTGCAATGTGGCGATCTTTCAGCCGTGCAATGTGGCGATCTTTCAGCCTTGCAATGTGGCAATCTTTCAGCCGTGCAATGTGGCGATCTTTCAGCCGTGCAATGTGGATGGAGACATTGTTTAGTCTCGGAAGGCAGAATAGTAGCCTTATGCAATGCAGATGCAGATAGAGGTAGAGCTTAACCTCGGAAGGCAGAATGGTAGCCTTATGCAAGTTGGAAGGCAGAATGGTAGCCTTATGCAATGCAGATGTAGATAGAGGTAGAGTTTAACCTCGGAAGGTAGAATGGTAGCCTTATGCAGATTGGAAGGCAGAATGGTAGCCTTATGCAATGCGGATGCAGATAGAGGTAAAGATTAACCTCAGAAGGAAGAATGGTAGCCTTATGCAAGAAATAAAATAGCAAATGACAGTAGAGTTTTCTTAGCTGATAGCATATTGTGGCGTGGTGATTACTGGGAGCGTTGTGACATACGGAACATTACGGGTGCATGCTGATAGCAAATGTTGGTAAGTGCAATGGTTCGGAGAATCGTATTCTCGAACAATGTTTGTTCTATGGGCGTACAGTATGTTCAATGATTTCGTAATCCTAGTGCCTGCATCCAAAGAAAAATCGTGAGTTTTGTAAAGGGGAAGGTTAGTTCGTATCCACGCCGGCTTTGCTTGACTCGTTCGGCTTTGATCTGGCGATACCGTCTGTATCATTGGGGTAGCGTTGCTAAACAAAGCAGTTTCAATAATAAACATGCATGATTTTGTGAAAGTATGACATAAATGTATAATTAAAAGAAAATAGCTTTTAGATGAACCGACTACTGTGATGTGATTCGAGACATTGCAACCTCTCTTGCTACGGAATTTTGAGGGTCCTCCTCAAAATTTTGCCCCAGTTTGATGGGTTGACACTTCTGACTGTTGCTCGTGTGGCGATCGGTTGAAATTGCTTTGAAATTTTGAGGGTCCTCCTCAAAATTCTGCCCAGTTTCCAATTTCGGGGGAAAATGAAAATTTTATTGAATTATGACCGAACCCATAGGGCTGCCTACGTATCCCCTCTTAAACGGGAATCTGGTCAGGCGTAGTTCAATTTACATCATATGAGGAAGGCATAAAGATTACACATAGTAACGCTTGACTACATCTGAATTGATCGGCTTTGGCCAGACTTCTCCGTCCATTTCTGCAAGTATGAGGGCTCCTCCTATCAGAACCCGGTGAACCATGTATGAACCCTGCCAATTGGGAGAGAACTTCCCTTTGGCTTCATCTTGATGTAGAAAAATTTTCTTTAACACCAGCTTCCCCGGTGAACTGTCTTGGCCTGACTCTTTTGTTGAAGGCTCTAGACGTTCTGTTCTGATAGAGTTGACTATGGCAAACTACGTTCATTCTCTTTTCGTCTATAAGGGCTAGTTGCTCATAACGACTTTTTACCCATTCTGCGTCGTCGAGCTCAGCTTCTTGTATGATCCTTAGGGAAGGAATTTCTACCTCAGCGGGAATGACAGCCTCTGTACCATAAACCAGCATATAGGGGGTTGCTCCGGTTGATGTGCGGACTGTGGTGCGATATCCCAATAGAACAAATGATAACTTCTCGTGCCACTATTTATGCTTTTCTATCATTTTCCTCAATATCTTCTTGATGTTCTTGTTGGCGGCTTCTACATCTCCATTCATTTGAGGCCTGTAGGTTGTGGAATTCTTGTATCTGATCTTGAAAGTTTCACACATAGCTTTCATCAAGTCGCTGTTGACGTTGGAGCCATTATCAGTAATGACTGACTCTGGAACCCCGAATCGACAAACAATGCGGTCGCGGACAAAGTCTACCACGACTTTCTTAGTTACCGCTCTGTAAGATGCTGCTTCGACCCGTTTGGTGAAATAGTCTATGGCTACCAGGATAAACCTGTGTCCATTGGAAGCGGCAGGCTCGATTGGTCCAATGACGTCCATTCCCCAGGCGGCGAATGGCCATGGTGAGCTTGTTGTGTGGAGCTCGCTCGGAGGTACCTTTATCATATCTGCATGTATCTGACAGTGGTGGCATTTCCGGACATACTAGATGCAGTCTGTCTCCATAGTCATCCAGAAGTAGCCAGCCCGGAGTATCTTCTTTGCTAAGACAAAACCATTCATATGTGGACCGCAGGTCCCAGCATGAATTTCCTCTAGTAGATTAGATGCTTCCTTTGCGTCGACACATCTTAATAGTCCTAAATCAGGAGTCCTCCTATACAGGATTCCTCCACTGTGAAAGAAGTTGTTGGACAATCTCCGAAGTGTGCGTTTCTGAGTAGGATTCGCAAGCTCTGGGTACTCTCTTTTTGCCAAGTATATCATGAAACCAAGGCTTTTCGTCTGCTTCTTCGACATGGGCACAGTAAGTTGGCTGATTATGGATTTTCACTGGAATGGGATCAATGAAATTCTTGTCTGGATGCTGTATCATAGATGATAGGGTAGCCAATGCATCGGCGAACTCATTCTGGATTCTGGAAACATGTTGGAACTCCGTCTTCGTGAACCTTTTCCTCAGTTCCTGTACATGATGCAGATATGGGAGTATCTTGGAGTTCTTGGTTTCCCATTCTTCTCGTACCTGATGTATAAGTAAGTCCGAATCTCCAATTACTAGCAGCTCTTGAAAGTTCATGTCAATGGCCATTTTGAGTCCTAAGATGCAAGCCTCATACTCGGCCATATTGTTGGTGCAGGGAAACCTGAGCTTGGCGGACACTGGATAATGCTGACCGATTTCTGATATCAAGACTACTCCTATGCCAACTCCTTTGAAGTTTGCTGCTCCATCGAAGAACATTCTCCAACCATCATAGGATGCTGCAATGTCTTCTCCTATGAATGATACCTCTTCATCAGGAAAATACGTTTTCAGAGGTTCGTATTTTCCATCCACGGGATTCTCAGCGAGGTGGTCTGCCAGTGCTTGTCTCTTGACCGCTTTCTGAGTTATGTAAACAATCTTGCCAGTGGGCATGTGCTTCTGAAAGATGTACTTCAAAGGGTCCATTCTTGATATGAGATATGTAGTATAGGCGCAGAAGTAATGTCTCCGCTTTTGAGCCACCCAAGTCAAAGCACAATAGGTGCATTCCAATAGAGAATACCGGGCCTCGTACGAGGTGAACTTCTTGCTGAGACAATAGATGGCTTGTTCCTTTCTCCCTGTTTTATCATGTTGCCCCAGAACACAGCCGGAAGCTCCGTATGACACTGCAAGGTAGAGTAATAAGGGTCTCCCTGGCTCGGGCGGAACTAAGACTGGTAGTGTTGACAGGTACTCCTTGATTCTGTCGAAGGCCTTTTGGAATTCATCGGTCCAATTGGTAGTGGCGTCCTTCTTTAACATTTTAAAGATTGGCTCACAGATAACTGTAGACTGTGCTATGAATCGGCTGATGTAGTTCAACCTTCCCAGGAAACTCATCACATCTTTCTTGTTCTTTGGCGGTGGTAATTCTTGAATGGCTTTGACCTTCAATGGGTCCAGTTCTATTCCCCGGCGGCTCACAATAAACCCAAGCAACTTCCCAGCAGGAACCCCAAATGTACACTTTGTTGGGTTTAGTTTCAGGTTGTACCTCCGCAGTCTATTGAAAAACTTCCTCAGATCTTTTATGTGGTCAGTGGCCTTCTTGGATTTGATAATAACATCATCCACATATACCTCTATCTCCTTGTGTATCATGTCATGGAAGATGGTAGTCATGGCCCTCATGTAGGTGGACCCTGCATTCTTCAAGCCAAATGACATCATCTTGTAACAGTACATTCCCTACGGCGTAATGAAAGCCGTTTTCTCAGCATCCTCTTCATCCATCCAGATCTAATGATAACCAGCGAAACAATCTACAAATGACTACAGCTCATGCTTGGCGCAATTATCAATCAGGATGTGTATATTTGGCAAAGGGAAATCGTCTTTTGGACTGGCCCGGTTGAGATCCCGGTAGTCGACACAGACTCGGACCTTCCCGTCTTTCTTTGGTACTGGCACGATATTGGCTAACCATGTCGGGTACTCAACCACCCTGAGAACCTTAGCTTTGATCTGCTTGGTGACTTCTTCCTAGATTTTCAAACTCATATCAGGCTTGAACTTTCTGAGCTTTTGCTTTACCGGTGGACACGTTGGATCGGTTGGCACTTTGTGAGCTACAATAGACGTACTCAGACCAGTCATGTCATCATACGACCAGGCGAATATGTCCTCATACTCTTTTAGAAATTCTGTGTATTCTTTCTTCTCCGATGGCGATAGGTGAATGCTGATTCGCGTTTCCTTGACGTTTTCTACATCTCCCAGGTTGACAATTTCGGTTTCGTCCAGGTTGGACTTAGGTCTGTTCTCAAAGTCCTCAACTTCTATGACAATCTCTTCAGGTATGTCATCTTCCTCTGAATCAATATCCGTTTCTTGCGTTGTCTCATTGCATGTCACAGTCATTGGTTCATCAAGATAAGTAATAGTAATGCTGTATAAGTAAAGTAAAGAGGAAAAAGATAGAAATAAATATTAATTCATAAGAAAAATAAAACATGCCTTTGATAAATTGAATAATTGTTTTGAACATTGAAGATCTTATTGCGGAAATTGAAAAAATGCGAAAAGAAAATCATTTAGTAAAAACAATGGATAATGCTTGTTTTAGCCTTGCTACCCCGAGGCTCGTCGGGCTCTGGTTGTCCTGATGGTCCAGTTATTGAGGCGTGCCCCTCTGCTCACAGCCTGTATGGAAGGGCCTTCCTCCCCCTCCTCCTTGAGAATAACACAACAGTCCATGTCATTGTCCTCTAGGAACAAGTTCTTCACCGCTGCCAGTGCCTCTTCTTCATCTGACCCATAAACAATGTCGGCCTGTTGGAAAGTCTGCTCCAGACGCGGTATTGGCTGCTCCAGTGGGTAGTAAGGACCGCGCCATGGTGGCGACCAATTGTTGAATTCTTCCCAGGTGTAATCATATCCCAAACCGAAGGTAGTGCCATGTTTCTTGAGTTTTATGGGCTTAGCGATTCCTTGGAGGTTCTTGCCGAGTCCCTTGCCAGGCTCGTACCCACTCCAATTCAGTATACTCTCGATTTTGTTATCCCACCATTTGTCTTTGTCGACAGCATTGACCCGTTCGATGTGGTGGTAAGTTTCTCCGCCTAGTTTCCTTCTTCCCTCGATTGCCGGAATGGTCTGGCGACAGTATATAGGGTTGCTACCGTCGCCGTGAATGATCACCTCCTGGTGATTCCATTCGAATTTCACTGCCTGATGCAGTGTTGATGCTACGGCCCCAGCAGCGTGAATCCATGGACGTCCCAGCAGCAAGTTGTAAGAAGCTGGCACATCTATTACTTGGAAATCGACATCAAACCAGGTCGGTCCCATCTGCAAGCATAGAATAATCTCACCAATGGTGGACCTCTGGGAACCATCAAAAGCTTTCACGTTGATTGCTCCATCCTTTATCTCGTGCAGCCCTTTACCCAACTTCTTGAGCGTCACCAACGGACATTAACCCCAACTTCTTGAGTGTCACCAACGGACATATGTTAAGGCTGGAACCCCCATCGATCAGGATTCTGGTGATGAAATAGTCCTCGCATTGCACGGTGAAGTGCAGTGCCTTGTTGTGCCCCAGCCCCTCAGGTGGCAGCTCATCCTCATGAAAGGTGATCTTATGGCTCTCCAGCACTTGTCCTACCATGTTAGCCATTTCCCCGCCAGTGATGTTACTTGGTACATATGCCTCACTTAACACTTTTAACAGAGCATTCTTGTGTGCCTCAGAATTCTGCAGCAAAGAGAGAATGGAGATTTGTGCTGGCGTCTTGCTTAACTGGTCGATGACCGAATACTCCTTGGCCTGTATTTTTCTCCAAAGGTCGTTTGGTCCTGTCTCAATGATGGGTGGCCGATTGGAGGCCTGCTTGCTTGACTCAGCCAAATGTTCAGGGGTATAGACTCTACCAGTTCTTGTCATACCCTGCGCTGCGACAGTCTCTTCGAACCTGACCTTTCCTTTCCTCCTAGCCTCGGCTGTATAGTCCCAGGGTACAGCTTTTGTATGGAATGGTGTCATGGTCGACATTGCCACTGGGATAGGCGCGACTATCCTTACTTCAAATGGAACATGTGCCTTGGGCGGCAGGACTGCGACCTCAAATGGTGCGGGTGCATTCGCTGGAGATGCGAGTTCAACCTCAACTGGTGCCGGTGCCTTTGCGGATGGCGCTGCTTCAAACTCAAGTGGTATGGACATATTCACCTCAGCATCCTCAGACGTTTGGATCTGGACTATAATCGGATTGAGAGTAACTGCTGGTTTCTTTGGGTCATCGCCTTCTACGATCAACCCGATGGATCCTTCGGGATCCCAGTCGTCCTCTACTTTAATCATGTGGATACCCCTACCCTTATGGTCTGGCAGAGGGTTGTTGCGGACGTTTGGAGCGGCTTCCTTTGCCACAATGACTTTGTTATCAATCAAAGACTGTATCTTGTCTTTTAAGGAGCGGCATTCATCGATGGTGTGTCCTTTCATGCCGGAGTGGTATGCACAGGACTTGTTTGGGTTAACCCATTGAGAAGGATTCTCAGGGGTTGCAGCAGGGATGGGGTGACATAACCAGCAACTTTGAGTCTCTCATATAACTGGTCAATAGGTTCGGCGATGGCTGTATATTGTTTTGGAGGTCTGCGATCAAAATTAAGTCGAGGTCTAGGGAAGTTTTGGCGTGCAGGAGGTGACTGATAGTGGGACGGTTGAGCACTATAGGTTTGGCAGACATGAGCGGGTTGGGAGTATCTGGGTGAAGTAGGTTGATATGTAGGAGGTGGAGGTGACTGATAAATTGGTAGTGGAGCTTAGTATGAGGGTGAAGGTGCTTGGTAATTTGGGGTGGGCTGATATGTGAGTGGAGGTGTTGGGTAAGTTTGGTATTTGAGGGGAGACTCAGTCCTTTGTGCAACCATCACGGCCCCTACGTACCTTTTCTTGGACATACCACCAGACTGTAAGGCCTTATTTGTAGCTTGTAAGGCCTCAAAGTTTGTAACTATACCGCTCTTGATACCTTCTTCAATTCTTTCGCCAGTTTGATAATGTCGGAAAACTTATGGTTCTCAATCAGCATCAACCGTTCATAGTATTGCGGGTCCTGAGCCCGGACAAAGAACTTGTTCATTTGTTCTTCTTCTAAGGCGGGTCTGACCTTAGCAGCTTCGGATCTCCAGCGAGTAGCATACTCGCGAAACGTTTCTGTGGGCTTCTTCTTCAGATTCTGGATATAGAACACGTCTGGCGCATTCTCTGTATTAAACCTGAATTTATCTATAAAGTCAGATGCCATACCTACCCAGCTCGACCATTTCTTGGGATCTTGGCTGATGTACCAAGATAGCGCATCTCCTTTCAGACTCCTCATGAACAGTTTCATGCGGATCCTTTCATCTTTTCCTACTCCGACTAGTTTGTCGCAGTATGTCCTTAGATGGACCCTTGGATCACCTGTACCATCAAACATTTCGAACTTAGGAGGTTTGTACCCCTCAAGCAGTTCGGCATCAGGTTGTATGCAGAGGTCCTCATTGTTCAACCCTTCGATCCCTTTGCTTCCTTCGACGCCCTGAATTCGGCTGGTTAGTTTCTTAAGTTCCTCGACCAAGTTTCTAATGAGCAGATCCTTTTCATCAGACTCAGGTGTGCAAGATACAGGTTGGGTGGAGTGTGGCATGGTCTCCACGTAGATGGGATTGTTATGGTGGCCTGGCGTATGGGCGTGGAAATGGTCATTTGCAGAGTTTTGAAGTTCTGGGATGAGTAGTGGAGCGTTGTTTGGGGTATGGCAAGTGTTGCATTTGTTCTTTGGCAGAGTCATGGGATGATTTTGTTGTTTTGGGATATTTTTAGGAGGTGTGGGGTTTTGAACATTGGGGAAGTTGGCGTCCGGGGTGCTGAGGGATAATGATAGGTTGGCCAGATTTCGAACCTGATTGAGCTCTTCCTGAAACTTCAGCAATTTCTGTTCAAGTTGTGACAAATTTTCATCGGGAACCCGTATACCATGGCCATCAGTGGCCTCTGCTGTTGCCTTCTCTTTTCTGATATTGTTCAAATCTTCCATCTTGCTTTTGTTCTTGTTCTTAACAGGACTAAGAGGAGGAGTGGGTGGAGGGCCCCTGGATCTCGTGGAATAAGATGATGTTGCCAGAGTGCACGAACTAACCTTTGGGGAGGGGAATAATAAAACAAAAATAAAATAAAAAGGTAACCAAGTTAGTAAGGATCATAAAAAGTATTGCAATATTTAAACACGTAGTGCACGAATGTAAAGCGTGTCCTAATTTGGGAACCTCGTTGTGCCCGAGATGGGCCTAGCGACAGATAGACTTGGAGAACTTTTAATGCTAAATGCTTCATTTCATAGCGTAAGAACAGACGAATCCCAAAATGATACTGAAATAATGATAAGAAATGAGTTACTATTGGCACTTGGCCTTATTACATTTAGAAAACGAGTAAGCCTAAATCTATTTGGTCTCAGGAGGGCCTTCCTCAGGTTGAATGCTCTCGTTGATCAAATCCTCCAGCTCGCGCAGGCTCATTAGCAAGAACGCCTTCGCCAGATGTCCTTCTTCATTTCCCTCAGCGCTCTGGCAGTCGTTGACTCTTTTCCTCACTTTTCCCTCCAATTCTAACAGGCTGTATTCCAGATAATCTAGCTTTTCGCTAGTCTTGACGGCCCTTTCTTTCCATTCATTGATTTGGTCATCCGATGGAAGATTCCTCCACTAGTCTAGCAAGAGTGGGGGTATGTTAACCATTCCGAAGCTGGGGACCTCGTGCCTCATTTTCTGCAAAACAAAAGGGTTAGACCTTACCCCCCACCAGACTCGACTATTTATACATTTATGATCAGCATGAAGCATTTAGTTCTCCAAAGAAATGCACAGAACGTGGTGATGTCCGTTAGGGTTTAGGGAAACCCAGTGGACTTTTGGACAAGGCTATCTTAAAGGATCATTATGTGGACAACATGACACGGCTAGGTTTTACCATGATGCATGCACAATTTGAACAGGGTAAGGTTTCTATGGGGTTGTAGACTGGTACCCTTGAGCGGACAACTCAAGGGGGAAGGCTCGGAACTGTCGACTGCACCACTGATCGACTAGTTTTACCGCAAATATGCCTTTCCGAAGTTAGGGGGGTAATGATATAGGAAGAGCGCAACCACTCATTATAAGCGTTGCCATAGTATTTGTTTGGCACGAGTGGAGTATGATGTCGAGCATGATTATGCAATAATTAAAAGCATGTTGACATATATTTGCATGTTAAGAAAGCGATAAATACAGCAGTTTCATAATTTAAAGTAATAAAGGAAAGAAAATAAAGGAGATATGTCAGTTTTGCTTTTAAAGAAGAAATTAAACGCTTAAAGGAATTAAACAAATAATTGCACATAGGGAGAGGTACAAATTCACAAGAACAATCTGAAATGGTAAAAGCCTGAAAATCCCCAGCAGAGTCACCATGCTGTCGCGGCCCCTTTTTTTTCTCTTCCCCTTCCATCGGGGAGGAGTACGGGTTTCGACATTCATCGGGTGTAGAGACTCATTTACTTTTGGGAATTGGGTATTTTGAAGAGTCGCCACCTAACAATTTTTAAGGTGCGTTAGGGCACCTATAGGGTTCAACTACAACTGCATTTGATAACCAGAGATAGGGTATGGGCTTGAAATTATCCCAAGGGGAAGGCGTTAAGCACCCCTCAGGATCCACTAGTGTGGTTCCCGGCCAGATAGTTTTTTGTGAATTTGTGCAATTAGCAAATAAATAAATAAGGCTCAAATAATAGGGATTTTAAATTTAAATACACAAGTGTTTGAAAAACAATAAAAGCAAGGTTTTGAAAAGAGTTATAATCTAAGCATGCTTGTGAATGAAAAAGAGGTCCTAAGTTTGTTTGTAATATGGATCACATCAATGCAATACCCGGTAATCACTCCTCAAAAGAGGGGCTATACGTGGTATTAGCGCACCGGTCATCATATCCATATCTACCCTTCCCACCCCATGAAGGTATTAAAGCGAGGATTGGTCTCGACCTCTATTGCATGTTGTTACCTGTCCCATTCTTATCAGTCTCGAAGGAATTTAGGATATTCCTATAAGAAGGAGGTTCTAAGCTGACTCTTAGGTTTAAAGGTAAAATGCTAAGGCGACATACAAAACAAGTAGAACTGCATTTAGAGGGGAAACATATAAACAATTAAAAGGCTCATGTATTCCTCCGCAAATAATGCATATAAGCAACATGACTTAAATACAGTTAAGGTCTGAATTTTAAATCCTGAAGCAGGGTCTTTGAGTCAGAACCAGATTCATTATATAACTCAGAAAAGAAGTCTGAATCAGGCCTTTCTGCTGGTTGTAGCAGTTGAAAATTAAACAGAGGCAGTTCCAATTTTATTTAAGTAAATACCTAAGGCTTGCCTAGGCGTGAACAAGATTCAGTAGTTATTCAGGATTACTGACAATTGGAGACTATTGTTATTACCTAAACATGTTGTTCTAGGTGTTCAGCACATAGAAATTATGGCCAATTAGTTGTAAAGACTAAATGAAATTGTTTTATTCCTTTTCATGTATTCGTAATTATCCTAAGTGTGCTTAAGCGAATATAAGTGAGATACTAAAGATATGGTATCTAAATGAAAAGAGGTGCAGAATGATGTATATATGCAGAATCCTAAACAGGATTTTTATATGCAAAAATATTACAGTCACTAGGGCATGTAGAGATGATATATTCGTTAATGTTGTTTAGCCTAAACAGGATCTCTAAGTGTACATGGCAATAGGAACATGATTTCAGAAATACCGGTTATTAATACATTTAACGCAGGAATCGCTAAGTGGTATGATAGTGAAATGGACATGCTGAAAAATGATAAGTGTAAATCCTAAGGAACAGGATCTCTAACGCATGAAATGAGTCCTAAGCATGGATTCTATTGCGCAAGTAGGAATGTAAACCTAGTAACATGCTTTCTACCCTTTTAATAGCTAAAACATGCATATTCCCCATCCCTTTTCACTAACCAACCCCATAATGTTTACAAATTATTACAGACCAAATGATTGAATTGCAGAATAAGAAATTACAACCAAAGGAAGCCTGATCTTGACTTCCTCTCTGAGTTATGTAATTAATCACTTCAATGCCAACGTTATTCCAAAGCCTTTCTCATATCTGGGTGTGTCAGAGTCCCCTAAGGGCCTCAGGGGATCCCGAGCAGTGCTCACACCCAGATATGCATAATCAAACAGAACGAGTGCGGTGTGGAAGGGCTGGCCCTTATGTGTCCAAGTTCAGAGGGAGCTCAAGGGTCCCAAGGCAAGACTCACACAAGAGGGGCTGAAACTAGATTCTAAGAGTATAGTGGAAGTGCAGAATACATGTTGAAAGAGATTTATTTTTTAAAAAAAAGCTGGACTGATAGTCCATTTTGAAAGCAATTAGTGACAGAGGTGATTGAAATCAGTTGTAAATGAAACTCAAATTCCCAAGATGGGATCACACACAGAATCACAGTCATACAAAGGGGTCAAGGGGTTTGGGACACACATACATCTGACTGTGAACACATAACCCTATTAAGGGTCTTAGGACTAGTTGGACATACACAACAATGGCTGATACTGGCATGATCACAGGCTAGTCAGAAAGAGCATAATCACATTGAGGGAATAGGGACTTAGGATAGCAAGTTCATAGTAAGTGACAAACATAAGGGAGTGCATTAATCTAGAGGGAAAGGGGATATTTCAGCATGCTAGTAATGTAACTTGACTGCAGAACCACAAGCAGAAGTAAACAAGAATGAGGGAAACTGAACAATTAAAGAAGCATATTGTTGTTGAGGCTTGAAAAAATTAACTAGGACATACCAGTAGATAAAGCAAAGTGCAGAAAGGTACAATAAGCAGAATCCCACAGTCTAGATTTGGCTTTCAGCCGGCTAGACAAAGCAGTAGCACAAGTAATAATAGAGAAGGAAAGAGTTTTGAGTGTGTAAGTGTGTGTTCTGAACTCAATTGTTCGTCCGTTTGAAAGAAGAGAGGGTAGGGTATTTATAGTTTTGAAAACAAGTGAAGAATAAGCTAACAAGTAAAGTTTCAACTCTGACATAGAAATAACCACAATCATAATCAATTAACGCAAGTACTTCCCTTTAATCAAAGGATTACTGCTCAAACGGATACTAACAGGGCTAATTAAGGAAAAAAATCAGTTTGAGACAAATTGATTCTTGCCATATAAGGGGCAGTAAAAGTATGGAGGTAAATATTTAAGTCTAAGTACAAAAATATGCTTAATTTTGGGAAAAGATTCAAGGTAAAAATATCACAATAATGAAAGGAAGGGAATCAATCAATTTAGACAAAAGAAAATTAGGGTTTATAAGGGAACCCTTTGCAGTCAGTCGTAACATTGAGGAAATCAAGATCAATCAAGAAAGAATCATGACTTTGCTTTTCAACATATAAATAGCAAGTGATGGAAGGCATACTAGACATGCAGGGTCAAACATATTGTCAAAGAGGAGAGAATTAAACATACAGCAGTAGCGGTAGTAAGTTAGGATTCAGTGGTAGAAGAGACCTATTCGAAGTACGGTAGTTAAGTAGGTCAAGCAATCACATAGAATCAAAAGTGAAGAAGAACATAGTAACAGGTAAGAGAGTCAGAAACGAGTAAAGGTCTCACAGTAACAAGTGAGGAAAACCTTTTAAGAAATTAGGGTTTCAACAATAGTCGAGTTTAAAAGATGGTAAGAACTGAGAATCAGATAAGTCAAACAAGACAAAAAGATTCAACCGCAAAGAACTTAATCGAACCAAACCTGCGTGTAAAATAAACCAAGAGAGTTTCAGAAGCCCAGGTAGAGCCAAAACACTTAGGGCTTTTAGCATGATGAACCAAGTAGCAGCAAACATGGACAAACATAGTAAAAATCATAAAAACACACTGAAAATCGGAGAAAAGTTTAGGAAGCCCTAATCATTAAAAAAAATGGAGAGTCATTTTGAAAGAAAAATCGAAGAACCTTCGAGAAGAAGTTCGTAATAAGCACAGATCTAAGATAGATCTGAAAGAAAAATCGTACAGCTCTTAGAGCTAGGGTTTCAAAGAACCCAGAGAAAGTGAGAAAGACTTTAAAAGATACCGATCTAGCGGGAAAAGTCAAGGATCCAACTTGAACAGCCATGGATGGCCGGAGAAAGACCAGAGATCGAAGTCGAGCAAAGACTGGACCAGATCTTAGCGAGATTTGTCCATGGAATCATGAAAATATGTAGCCAGTAGACATAGGAGACGAGTACGCGTCTCAAAACGCCATGGGAGACCATGGATTAGGTGGGGATTGAGGTGGATTAGGGTTGAATTGGGTGGCAGCGGCTAGGGTTTATGTGAGGCTGCAGAGAGAATTGAGAGAAGAGGGATTCAAGGGCGGCGTTCGGTGGAAAATGAATTAGGGTAAGGGGTTGTTCAGGTTTATTTTTGGAATGGTGAACGGTGGCCGTTGATCTGAATGATCAACGGCCTGGATTAAAAGGGTGGGTGGGGAATCCGGGTTTGGGTTGGTTTAAATTGGGTTGGGTCGGGTTTAATTGAAATTGGGCCGGGGAAATTGGGTCTGATTTGGGGTTAATTTTAGGCTAAAATTTAAACACAAATGGGCTGTTATTTAAATAGCCAATTTTCCACTTTTTGAATTATAAAAAATAGTAAATAAATTTCTGAGAATAAATTGAAAGCACTTAAATGATTCCCAACATGTAAATAATGATTTAAAAATATAGGGCTTAATATTATGAATATAAAACATAATTAAATTTTAAAAAGGCTAATATTGCAATTATATGCAATTAGCTTTAAAAAAATACTAAATAAAATTGTAAAAATATGCAAAAAATTACCTTAGCCATATTTTGGCATAAATATGAAAATCCAATAGATGAATTATCTAAATAATAATTTTGGACATAATTATTGGGATTTTATGGATGAAATAAAAGGGAAATAAATCAATTTAAAACCTTAAAAATTATGGAAAAATAATAAAACGCTTGGACATGCTTATATATGTATACATACGCTATTTTGAAAGTATTTTGCATATTGAAAATATATAGGGAAAAATTGGGTGTCAACACTTCTTGGGAGCAGTAGGGTTGCAAAACTCAGCAAGAGGTTGGAGTTGGCTGTTGAAGAGAATGCCAAGCTTCGTGAAGACAATAATGAGCTCAGAAAGGAAATAAAGCAACCGGGAAGAGCTCAGAAGAGACAAAGAGGACCATGCTCAATAGATTACCACCCTTGTGAAAGCTTTTAACCCATCTGCTTCTCACCCTTGAACCTGTTCCTTCCCAGTGTCCTTAGTTCTTTTGCTATTCTAGTGATGCCTTATCTTTTGTTCCTTTTGTCTTAGTCTGAGTAGTTTGAAGTAGTATCCTTAGTTTATTTTGTTCTAATGATGAAGACAAGGCCTTGGGCTTCTTATGACACTACTTTATGTCTCATATTACTCTGCTTTACTGTTTTGTACTATATTGGATCATCAGCCTAGTTTATTGCCCTTTCTTAAGTTTGTGTTGTCGCCTGTTTGGCCTTGAATCTTACATTACATGTGCTTAATGTATAACATTTTTTTTGTATGTTTTCGATGATGCCAAAATGGGGAAGATAAGGTTGGAAGATGTTGTGAACATACATGTCTATCAATAGTGCTTGTTGTGATTATCTGGTTCTTTGATGTGATTATCTAGTTCTGTTGTGTACAAAATTTGTCATCATATAAAAAAGGAAATTTGTTGAGTATTGAAGTTTTGATGATTAACAAAGTATGACTAAATGTTCAAAGAATCAGGTCCTCAACGTAGTTGCTTAACTGTTTTGAAGAACCAGCTCATCGAGAGAAAGAATCAACTCCTCCTGAGTGATACTTATACGTCTTTACAATACAGTAACTTTATCTCAAAGTTACCCAGGTCCGAGTTTAGTGGAAGATGGCTACTGTAAGTGATAAGGGTCGTTGCTCAAGAAGATATGGATAATTCAGTCAGAGACTAAAGTCCCAAAGCGTGTGGAGTCCTTGAAACAGTAGGAGTCCTATCAAAGAGGAAGCTGACTATGAATAGGACTCCTAGAAGATCTCAAGTCATGTTTTAAATAGGATCGACTTTGAATTTCTAAACTTTCCTTTTACAAATCAACTAAAGAGTTTACTTGTGTTGAGTACTTGTCTTGTATTCTTCCCGAGTCAGCTTAGTGAATGTGTTTTAGGTAATTGAGTTGTAATCAAGTATCATAAATAATCGGTGAGTTGGAGTGAGTATTTCACTTTACAAGTTAGAGTAACTTGTGAATCAAATAGGAGTAGTAGGAGTACCGGAGAGTATTTAATTACAGTCTTGTAATTGATACATTTTGGCTCAGTGTTCTACTGGAATTGGAGCTAAAAATCCTACGTGGTAGGTCGTGGTTTTTGCACCTTTTGAGCCGGGTAATTTTTCACGTAAAATTTACTGTGTTCATTTTATTGCTTGTTTACTTTTCGCTTAAGGAACACGATAAAGAACCAAGTTTTTTAGTAATCCATATGAGCACTCAAACTAACAAAAGTCATACATAAATTAATTATATCGTGTTGATCAAGGCCAGACAAGAAGGGAGAAACTCAATGAGTTGTTTAGTCATTGATGGCCATATTCACCTTTCTTAGCTAGGGTGCCATCTTAATTTGAAATTTCTCCATTCACCAAATAATATAAAGGGTACTGGAAATTACCATGTGTCACTTTGAATGTTTTCAAAACTCTTTCCCTTTTTCCAATTTTCGAAGCTTCGACAGAGAGTTGGATTTTTGAATGAATAAAAAAGGCGTGACAGGGAGGATAACTTCGTGACGATGTTTAAGTGATTGTCATTAATCAGAATAGCCGTTCATCTTCTTATTCAACAAACAAGACAGCTTCAGATTCTACCATTTCGCTCTCTCATATTTCTCGTGTTTTTTTTTCATGATATATGTTACATATATATTAGGACCCATTTGTGCTTATCTATTGTTAGATGATACGAAACTCTTATCTTATCTATCAGATAATGATAGACATATATAACTCTTGAAGATAATATTGTTAGATGTTACATTTCTTATAAGAGATGTACTTACTCGAGAAAAGGTCCAAAATAGTCCTTTAAGCTTAGGATATGAATTAAAATAGTCACTATTCTTTAATACAGAGCAATAATGTCCTCCAACTGTGCAAAATATGCGCAGTTTCTTAGTCCCAACTCTTAACTGAGGTGTTAAAAGAATTCCCCTCTCCATTTTTGGCCATTTATATCTCATAGTACTAATTATTACTTGTTGAAAGATTCCTTTCAGTGCAAGTTTACTATTTTTACAATGTAATAGTGAAAATTAACTTTTAAATTTTTACTCCCTCGGTTTCAATATAGTTGATACATTTCGCTTATGGAGAGTCAATTTGACTAAACTTTGAGGCTAAATTGAATTAGTTCAACTCAATATTTTAAAAATTAAAATTTGGATATTCAAAAACTATACAAAAAGTACTATAAGTTATTATTTTTCTCATGTCAATATGATAAAGAAATATATTTTAAAATGTTAATCAAAGTTTACCGTTTGACTCTCGATAAGCGAAATGTGTCATCTAAATAGAAACGAAGGAAAGGGGGCAACAAACATGCACACACATCAAGTGTACTCCAAATCTCTAAATGACCTTATTTTGTACACTCATTTGTTATGACATGTATACCGATATGTCCTTTCGGGCCAACCTTCGGGGAGATTATCTGATAATAATGACATATGCCGTTTCAATATTTTTTAAAAACAATAAGAAATATCTGAAGTTATTGCATCTCATTATAGATACGCAATCATGTTAAGTAAATTAAAGATATTTTCAAACATTCCCTTATCTGTCGCCTACCTATGGATCTCATCATGGCTAGGACTTATAATGGTGCCTTCTTCTGCTGATAAGAGAGAGGATTAATATTCAATTATAATTGAATCTTGAGAAACGTCTATAAGAATGATACACTATAAATAATTGTGTCATACTGTCATCCAACTTGATTTTCAACCATTTACCAGGTCGTCATCTCAAATAATTCACCCTAAATAACTCTATGAACTTCTCAAAGGCTAAGGTAAATTAACATAATACTAATAGTTTCTGTCTCCATCTCCTTAGCATAATAATTAGCATTAATGACTCAGAGCTTGTTTTAATAGCAAACTATCTGCCACTCTGCCATTTGACCTTGGAACTAGCTAGTTGTTGGAGATCTGTGCATTTGCATTTAAGTAAGGAAAATACGTGAGAAAGAGGACTAATTTGTCTAGTAATTGCTCTATGAAAGTGTTAAATATTATTTGAAAGGTAGGGAAGGAGTGACCTTTTCTACAATACACCGCGTAGTAAGTAAACCAGCCATTTTTCTGCATGCGGCTATTAGTGATTAATGACCTCTTTTTCTACTACTTGCCTTTTGTGTTTAGTATAAGTTTTATTTAATGTTCTTTTCACTGTAGAAATGGAGATGATCTTTGGCGCTTAATTAACATGAACGGTTCTTTTTTGAGTTTAATATTTCATTTTTAGGATTACAAACTCCATTTTAATGCAGGGTTACTTATAAAAATCTTTTGAATAACTTGATAATATCAAAAAAATTATTTATATTGTTAGTATATACTATAAAAGTTAAACTCATTCTTTTATTATACTATCTCTTTCCTGCCTTGTTGGATTCACTTGCCGAGTGGTTGGATAAACTTCGAGGAGGACAAGATGAAAAATCCACATTCCAAAATGAACGGGGACAGATACTCCCACATTCAATGTATGAGAGTACCTAGTGATCTCTTAAAGCCACATGAAAATACATATATCACACGATTGTTACATAAATAGCCGGCCAGGTTTAATATTTTCATTTTCAAATTGTATTAACTATACATGGTTAGTTGATTAAATGAGAAAAAAATGTATATAATTTGTCATGGTTCAATGATAAAAGTATAGGTGCAAATTAAATGATTGGTGCGGGTAAAATTTTTCGCGAGAAACTCTTCACAAATACGATATTTTTCTCGGCCATGTATTTGACCCTAGATAAAAGTAAAAATAGCACGGTCTAGTCAGTTTTCGGATTGGTCATTCAAAAACAGCCAGCTTTTACCAAGTCAATGAAAAAATAGCCACTATTTTGCTGAAACATCGACCGGTCCAGCATAATAAACTGGAGTTCGGTGCACATGTGTATGAACTTCCAGCATAATATGCTGGAACTCCAACACACGAAAAGTTCCAGCATAATATATTGGAGATTCGAGCACTTGTGTATGAACTTCCAGCATATTATACTGGACCGATATACTTTGCTGGAACTCTAGTATATTATGCTGGAATTCTAGTGTACTTATGCTGGAACTCCATCATATTATGTTGGAGTTCCAGCATACTTATCCTGGAACTCCAGTATAATATGTTGGAGTTCAAGTATACTTATGCTGGAACTCTATCATAATATACTGGCGTATTTTCCGGGTTTTGAACAGTGTTTTCGCTCAGATTTATTACATGAAAAGTAGCTAGATTTCGATTACTTCTGAAACTGGGCTATTTTTGAACGACCACTTATAAATCAGGCTATTTTTGAATTTCTCCCTAGATAAATGATATCAGCACTAAAATGTCACGACCCGGATTTCCCACCATCGGGATCGTGATGGCGCCTACTCATGGTAGCTAGGCAAGCCAACTTATTTACCTTTCATTAATAAATAAATCTGTTAACAATCCATAGCATCAATAAGAAACATGGAATTTAATAATAATAAGAGCGGAAGTCTAATTTATAAGTCTGAATCAAAACGCGGAATAGTCAACAATAGCCTCTACCCAAGATTTGGTGTCACATTACTCACGAACCACTAAGAATAAACTAAATACAAAGGTCTGAAAGAAATATAACAGCTGTCTGTCCCGAAAACAATGAGGCAACAGTCGAAAGGAAAACATAAAGAAGAGACGCCGGGCCTGCGAACGCCTGCAAGGCTACCTCAGTCTTGTGAATAGGAAAGTCTGCTCCCGAACTACTGCTGCTGCTGCTCCTCAAAACCTGGACCTGTGCAAAAATGCACAGAAGTGTAGCATCAGCACAACCGACCCCATGTGCTGGTAAATGTCTAGCCTAACCCCGGCGAAGTAGTGACGAGGCTAGACTGGACATCACATAAACCTGTGCAGTTATAACTATACAGCGGGAATCGAATACCAAGTAATTAACAACATGGGAGGGGAGACATGCTAAGGGGAGATACAATATTAACAGCAATCCAGAGTAACAACTAAAACAGCTTAGGTTCACAATGAACAAAGAATCAATACTCCAGTACAAACACATAGCCTCAATAACTGTTGCGGCGTGCAACCCGCTCCATAATTACTATTGTTGCGGCGTGCAACCCGCTCCACAAATACCACTGTTGCGGCGTGCAACCCGACCCATATCATTTATCATGTATAATTGTTGCGGCGCGCAACCCGATCCTCACCTTTTACTGTTGCGGCGTGCAACCCGATCCTCAATATCATTGTTGCGGCGCGCAACCCGATCCCCAGTATCATTTAACAGTCCGACTCCCCAAACAACAGTCACAATTAAGGGGCATAAAAATAAGTAAATATTTGACAAACATCCCGGCAAGGGAATAACCAACAACGCTTTCTTTTTCTTACTTTTCTTATCTTAGAGTTCACTCTACTATTTTGAGCCAACGCTCCAAAGAAACAAGTCATTTCGTATAATTTCAATATTCGTATCACAATTCGAGCCTATGCTCCCAGGAATCAAATGATCATATTACCGTTCACATGTTATTCACAACATATAGAAATCCTCCAATAAACACGGAGTTCACAACCAAGTCATGATAATCACGTTATAAGGACTCACGGTCATGCTAGACACCAATGTATAGATACTCGTCACCATGCCTATACATCATACTCGATCACATAGCAATTAGCAACAAGACTCAACTCCTATTCCCTCAAGCTAGGGTTAAACCAAACACTTACCTCAAAGCCTTGAAATCCACTTAATCCTCAACTATTGCTTTACCTCGCGGTTCCACCTCCAATTCGCTCGAATCTAATCACACATTGCTCAATTACTTTAATAAACATTATATGAATCAATTTGAATGCATAATAAAATGAGTTTCCCAAGTTTTTTCCCAAAAATTCCAAAATCGCCCCTGGGCCCACGTGGTCAAAACTCGAGGTTCGAACCAAAATCTGGTTACCCATTCCCTCACGAGTTCAAATATATAATTTGTTTTGAAATCGGACCTCAAATCGAGGTCCAACTCCCCAATTTATAGAAAACCTAGGTTCTACCCAAAAATCCCAATTTCACCCATGAAAATCTTTGATTTCAAGTAGAAAACATGTTTAATGATGTTAAAGATTGAAAGAATTGAGTAAAAATCAACTTACAAGTGATTTGGGATGAAGTTTGCTCTTGAAAATTCGCCTATGGTGTTTGGGTTTAGAAGAATGGTGAAAGTGTGAAATTCGACTAAGTATAATTGTGGCCTCGGATATGGGAAATGCGAAGGTAAGTTCGCATTTGCGAACATCACAGGCTTGGGAATTGCGACACAGGGATCGCATTTGCGAACTCGGGTCTAGTGGACTAGGTTCGCATTTGCGAACATCCGATCGCATTTGCGATCATGGACATATCGCATTTGCGAACAGTGGCGTCGCATTTGCGACCCAAGCTGAAACCCTTCCATCTCGCATTTGCGATGGGGAACTCGCAATTGCGAGTCTCGCATTTGCGAGGAATCTTTCGCAAATGCGAGAATACCAGACCTGATCTGCAATTTTTTTTCAAAGTTCAAAAATGCAACTCGACACCTATTCAAAACTCACCCGAGCCCTCGGGGCTCCAAACAAAACACGCATACAACCTCAAAAAATATCCTAACGAACTTGCTCGTGCGATCAAATCGCCAAAATAACATCAAAATCATTGAATCAAGCCTCAAAACACATGATTCTTCTTCTAAACTTCATAACCTTTCAAGCTTTGAACTCATAGTCCGAAACACGTCAAACGACGTCCGATTTCGACCAAACTTTACAGAAAGCGCTTAACACATATTTAAGACTTGTACCGGGCGTCGGAACCAAAATACGAGCCCGATACCATAGTCTTTTAATTAATTTTCATTTCCATTTTCCTTAATAATTTCAGAAAAATAATTTCACGGAAAAATTCATATCTCGGGCTCTAGACCTCGGAATTCGATTCCGGGCACATGCCCGAGTCCCATATTTTTCTACGGACCTTCCGGGACCGTCCAATCTCGGGTCCGGGTCCGTTTACCAAAAAATATTGACCAAAGTCAACTATAATCATATTAATATCAAAATTCCTCAAATTTTTCACGGAATTCACATATTTCAACATAAAAGCTTTCCGGCTACGCGCCCGGACTGCGCACGCAAATCGAGGCAAGTAAACAAAAATGAGGTTTTAAGGCCTCGAAAGCACGGAATGGATGAGGAAATAGGTGATGACCCTTTGGGTCGTCACATAAAACCATAAAGCTACCTTTCTAATTAAATTGCCTCCCCCAGAATAACACTAAGGCCCCGTTTGGCCATGAGTTTTGCCAAAATAAATTTGGGATTTATTTTCAAAACTCATGTTTGGCCATAAATTTTGCCCATATTTTTGCCAAATCCCAAAATCAGCAATTGAGCTGGTTTTGGGCCCAAATTCCAAAACTTGGAAATTATATACATGTTTTTCCAAAATAAAGTTGGAAAATATGTTTTGAAAATGTATGTCCAAACACATTTTCATCTTCAAACCAAACTTCACCCAAATCAGATTTTCCAAAATAAATTTGAGATCTATGGCCAAACGCTAGCTAAGTATATCTCTCCAGATACCACCTAATCTTAACTTACCCTAGGATTTTTTAAGGAAAAGTAGAAAATCAAAGTTACAACATACTCCCTTGGCGCATAGTATATGCGTGTCTTAGCTTCTAAGATATTTTCAAATCCCATTTTAATAGTCTTAGTCATAAGATATTGGTCTAAATTATTCTTTTTCTCTCCTTAACTGATTTACTTAATTCAGATGCCAGTTATTACAATAATAAAGTTATATCGAAAGAAAGTAATAAATGACTTCTCGTTTTTCTAAACAAATCCCGTTTGTCAAAACTAAAAATATTTCGGATTAGAGATTAGGGCTGTTTATCAAGCGGATTGGGCGGTTATTTACTTTTAACGGTTTGGCTTATCGGTTATCGGCTTTTAAATGTATTAATCCGCTAGCCACCCGATAAGATATCGGGCGGATTGGTATCGGTTTAGCTCTTATCGGGCGGTTATCAGGCAGTTTATCGGCCTAATTCAATCTATATTGCACATGACGCAATTTATAGCAAGGGTCCAAAATTTGCTTCGTCGTGCTTTAAATGTATGCTGATGTTGGTCAAAGAATGGGATTTGTTGCTCTTATTATATATCTACTCCAATTTTTTTTTAGATGCCGCTCTAATTTCTAAACAATCCAAGAACACCTGCCGAAATGTGTGCGGACTGACGTTTTTTTTACATGCAAGCAAACCTGCAGATGTATGTGTTAAACCCAATTTAACAACAGATTCTACTCGTTAAACTATCTCTTGTTTGTTAAGTTTTGATACTTCCACTACACCTACTGAAGGTGGTAAGAATACGTGAAGCAATCAAGTAAATTATTTTTGGTTTGATAGGATTGAAAAGAATGAGCGAAGCAAGCAATTAAAATTTGTCTAATAGTAAATTAGTAATAGAGAATAGAGATAGAGTACTGGAAGTGGAAGGATTTTTGATTATTTAATATATATATGGATAAAAATAAATTTTATATGTATATATATACTCTTAACGGGTTAACGCATTATCCGTTAAGAAAATTGAATAATCCGCCTCCAAACCGATAAGCTGTTAATAAAAAAATTTTAATCGGTTCCCCGTCCGTTAAACCGTTAACCCGATACCAATAAGCCATTAAGCTTCGGTTTCGGTTCGGTTTTGAACACCCCTATTAGAGATAATTAAGAAAGAAAGAAAGAAGGGATTTTTTCATTCCTATACACTATTTGAAACTTTATTACCCTAGATGTTCATGTTTAGTTAATTACTTGGCATAAACAAGTTTTGTTTACAAAATATATACAATCCACCTTAAAAGGCTCCCAATCCATTATTAGTGCCTTATCAAGGGATTTAGTTACATCCTTTTCCTTTTTTCTCTCCTCTCGCCCCTCTTCTCTCCAAATTGAGCTTATATTTAGGGATTTAGTTACAAAAAATTATGAAAATTTTCACTGATGATGAACAAACTTAATAAAGATGTGTAACACCTAAAGAGAAACGCCAAAAAAAAAACGTCAGTATGAACAACTTGAGATATTAATACACTAAAGGCAAGAGATTAATATGCTCCAACACGGTATCATGCTTCCGAGATGGACAGCAAAAGCTAGGAACAAATCCGTCAGTAGAGACCATAGTTCTCAGTCCTCTATCTGCAAATACAAAAATTAAAATTTTATACCAGCAGGAAAATACAACAATTATAGGTGCAAAAGTTCCACGAGTAAAACTGTACCTTGATACAAGTCCTTACACTTGATTTCAAACTGGTTCAAACTAGTCCTTACACTCTAAGCATAATTTTGTACAATATGTATTTTGTATCTGATTTATACATAGTAAAAATAAATTTAATACAACTAATTATATATTATACAACTTATCTACAACTTATTTATAACTTTCACACATTATTTCTACCCAGTTAAATACAACTACAATAACATACAACTTAAATAAAAAATTTATACAATATGTCTTTTGTATATTTTGTATCTGATTTATACATAGTAAAAACAAATTTTATATAGCTAATTATATATTATACAACTTATCTATAATTTTCTTACACTATTTCTACTCAGTTATATACAACTACAATATCATACAACTTAAATATAATTTTTATACAATATGGTTCAACTTTCATACAATAGTTAAATAATATATATATATATATATATATATATATATATATATATATATATATATATATATATATATAAACAACAGAATACAATTTTTCTACAATTTCGTAAATATAATGTATATCATGTCTTCTTCTTCTTCTTTTTCGAGTTTCAATCTGAAATTCAGCCAAAATCAAGTCTAATCTTCACCAAAACACCCTCAAAATTGAGATATAAACTCCAAACCATATTCCCAATTGTTTGCAACAACACCCATCCAAACAAATAATGGTTTTTGAAAACCCAAATTCGAATTCAAAGCTTCAAAGCTTTTTAATGTATGTCAATGGTGGAATTACTGCTCTCTTTTCCTTTGCTTTACATTACTGAAATTAGGAATTGAGAGATAGAGAGAGACATAGTGAGAATTCTCAATTCTTTGCAACAACACCCAATTCAAACAAATAATGTTTTTTGAAAACTCAAATTCGAATTCAAAGCTTCAAAGCTTTTTTAATGGTTGTCAATGGTGGAATTGCTGCTCTCTTGTGCAAGATACGTGAGGGAGGAGGTGGAATGTGGAGAGAGAAATGTGGGGGAGTGGAAGATACGTTAGAGTGATTTTAGGACACTAATTATTATCATTAATTCCCTTAAAATGCACATAAATGATAATTGGGTATATAAAATGTAATTATAGTAAAACTTGAGTAGGGAGG